>NC_037681.1:63297371-63430516 GCF_003255815.1 Theropithecus gelada | reverse complement strand
TTCTTTTTTTTTTTTTTTTTTTGAGACAGAGTCTCGCTCTATCGCCCGGGCTGGAATGCAGTGGCGCCAGCTCAGCTCACTGCAAGCTCCGCCTCCCGGGTTCACGCCATTCTCCTGCCTCAGCCTCCCGAGTAGCTGGGACTACAGGCGCCCGCCACCACACCAGGCTAATGTTTTGTATTTTTAGTAGAGACAGGGTTTCACCGTGTTAGCCAGGATGGTCTCAATCTCCTGACCTTGTGATCCGCCCGCCTCGGCCTCCCAAAGTGTTGGGATTACAGGCGTGAGCCACCGCGCCCGGCCTAAATCCCATGATTCTTAAGAAAGAGCAGAAGGCTCATGGTATATCTAACTTCTGGATTAATGCCTAGAAGATGGGTTTCAGCCACTGGTCAGAGGCTGGCGTCCTCATTCAGGGGTCTCCTCATTAATAGACAGGTGTTCTAATTCAGTGGGGGTCTCTCCAAGAGGACACTCTAGCTTCCCTCTTGAGCCTCGCCCCTGCTGGGGCTGGGCACCAGCAGTGTGGCCCAATGCTCTTAGTGCCTTGCAGCCAGGAGCACCACCATCTCCTCTCTGCTCATGCCCCCCACACCTGTGTGTGTTTGTGCTGCTCCTTTCAAAAGCCTGAGGACTGGTTCCAGCTGATCTCTGATGTCCCTTGGGTCTCTGAGGTCTGTACGAGCCAGGTTGGCTGTTCAGGGCATGAGGGAAGGGGCCCTGGATGGACTTCTCCCCCTTCTTTCAGACCTTTGGTTGACGGTGACAAGAGCAGCTTCGGTAGCTCTGCTGATGCCTGCAAACCTTTTTCCTGGCCTCCACCCCAGCTCCCTTCAGCACAGTTGTGTAGGGCACCTTCCAAGATGCTGTGGGATTTAGAAGACAATTTGGGCCTCTGACCCCAAAGGACTCCTTGTGCGTGGGGGCATGCCCCGTGCAGCACAGCAAACGAGCTGTGCCCATGCATGTGGGAACAAGCGTCAAAGTCAGGAGTCCAGGCTGACGGGAGAGTCACTTGGGAAGCCTTCTGGAGGGGTGGGGTCCCTACGGCTTCTGAGTCCACCCACACTGAAGCACTGAAGCAGAGTATCTGAGGCCTTGGGGGCAACCACCTTGCTCCAGCCCTCCTAGCACCCAGAGTCGGGGGAGTGACACCTGTGAGCCTCACCCCACCCCAATGTGGGGGTTCACCGAAAAGCGGGCCTGGCCGCCTCATGACACTGGAGCACCTGTCTGTCCAGAATGCGTTAGGCACTCGTCCCTCCGTGCCCTTCCATCTCTGCTTCTCCTACCCCCACCAGAAGCTCCTTTCCCCTCTGCCCTGGGAGTCAGCTCACTCAGGGTCCCCTGCTGTGCCCACTGCCCTCCCTCCCTGTGTAACCCTGCTGCTCCCCACACCTGGCAACTGGCTCCTGCGCAATTCTAGGAGCACTCACCCAATGGAATGACGGGCCAGATTGTCTGTGGTCAACTCATCACCACTATCTCTTTCCAAGGTGTTCTCTGCAGCTCTGAGAGAAGCTGGGAACTACAATTCCCAGAATGCCCTGCTTGTGGGACTACATCTTGTTCTGGCTTGGTATTGGGCAGGTGGAAGAGAAGGAGAGGTCATTATTAAATCTAAATCAGATGAAGAGCTTTCTATAAAATGCACACCAGACTTTGAAGACTTTCTACAGGAAAGTGTAAAATATCTAATTAATAATTTTTATATTGGTCCCATATTGGAATGATAACTTTTTCTGATATACTGGGATAAATAAAATATATTAAAACTCATTTTGTCTTTTTTTGGTACTTTTAAATCTGACTGCTGAAAAATTCTAAAGTACCTAAGTAGTTCACATTAGAAGTCTACTGAACAGAGCTGGTTTAAAGCATGCTTGGGGGCTGGGCGCCCTGGCTCATGCCTGTAATCCCAGCACTTTGGGAGGCCAAGGCCGGTGGACCACTTGAGCTCAGGAGTTCGAGATCAGCCCAGCCAACATGGTGAAACCCGATCTCTACTAATAATACAAAATTTAGCCAGGCATGGTGGCGGGTGCCTGTAATCCCAGCTACTCAGGAGGCTGAGGCACGAGAATCTCTTGAACCTGGTAGGCAGAGGTTTCCGTGAGCGAAGATCCTGCCATTGAACTCCAGCCTGGGTGACAGATTGAAACTGTGTCTCAAAAAAATAATGATAACTAAATAAAAAAATAAAGTGTGCTTGGGGATAGAAGAGGCAAATACAAAGCCCTTCATAGCCGCCTCAGATGATCAACAATGTTGCATGTTGAATGGGGATTACTGCCACATGAGAGGGGTGCAGACATTGAAAGTTAAGAGCTCAAGGGATAAAAGGAGGTCCCTGAGGGCTCCAGGGTAGGGAAGGAAGGAGGTGAAGGTAGGATGGAGCCCACCTTGGAGAATGGGAGGATGTGGACGGGGAGGATGTGGATGGTGCAAAGGTGTGGAGGCCGTGCCAGGCAATGGATTCCATGGGCTAAGAGAGGAATAACTCATGCCTGGCAAGATGCAAAGGCCACATAGTCTCAAGCAGATGTGAAGAAATGGCTATTGAGTCCCCTGTGTCTATAATCACAACTCTATTCATTCTACCCATTGGCACAAAGTGTTGGGAGGCAGACAGAAAAGTGAGGGAGGCAGACAGAAAAGTCCCATCTGAGCGCTGAGAACATGGGTGCCATCTCCTAGGGTGCCTTGGTCACAAAGCAAACCTAAACCCAGGCCCCATCAACGTCTCCAGCTCTGTCTAGAATGTGGTTCCTTGAGGAGCCATGTTTTCTAGGGGTGCTGGGGCCAAGGATCTAGGCTTCACGGGGCAGGGTGCTCTGCCCTAGTCCCAACCCCACGGGCTCTGCCTCCTTGCCCCAGCCTTGTCCCAAGCAGTTTCCTGGTGGTTATAGGCTTGAGTCAGGGGAGAAGTCACCAGAGGAAAAATGTGTTCCTGTCTGAGACGAACTCACTCCATCTGGACATTATGGAGTATGGTGGACGAGGTTGTGGGAACTGTGAAGCCACTGCCTGAGAGTGCTTGTGCTTGCAATTTGCAGAATTTCTGGCATGGCTGCCCCTGGGCAGCAGTGAATCCGAGAAAAGCTGGGGCCTCTGTGGCCCTGACCTGGTCCTGTGGGACGGGCCTCCTGGAGCCAAGGGGAACTGGAATTGAGTCCACGTTGAATGTCGAGTCATTTTGGGAAGCGCCAGTTGTGGTTTCCAGGCTGCCCAGATACTGACCCAGAGGAGGCCAGGGCCAGCCAGGCCAGAGCGGGTGCCAGAGCAGGTTGTCCTGCGGCCCAGAAAAAATTCTCTGATTCTAAAACCCTGAAGGTGCTTTGCCTCCAAGGGGCCTGCATGTTGAGGGACTTTTGAAAGCAGGAGAGCTTTTCCACCATTGTCTCAGGGGCCTGCGCCCTTCCTTACAGAAAGAGTTAGACAGCAGCTCAATACATCCTTCCTAAGCACCTCTCTTCTACCCAACTCAGAAGCAGGCACGATGGGGAGAATGAGGGGAAGAGCTGAGAAGCTTTAAGGCTCAGGGTGGAAAGAAACTTCAGAGGCCACGGAGACCAACACACCTTTCAAAGTAAAAATTCTTGCAACTACATCCCTGGCCATTAGGTGTGGTCTTTGTCCTCTCAGAACAAACAGTTTAATAAAACCAAAGACGTAAGCAGTGTTCAGGGGACTGGCAGTATGCACGTGGAGGCAGGGGGTTGTGCCTGAGCCCAGGGTGACAGGGTGACCCGTGTGAGTGGGGCCACGCAGGACTGGAAGTGGGCCATCCGGACTAATAGATGGGGGTGTGAAGTGGTTAAATAATAATCATAAAAAGGCACCAGGATGAGGAAGAGGAAGGGGAGGGAGAGGGGAAGGGGAAGGGGAGGAACGAGACGATTAGAGAGACAGCAAGTTCCTCAACCCCCAAATCTCTGCTGCCTGAAATCCCACCATTAAATTTTCATTTTGGGGAATTAAGTTTTGGTTCTCTATTTTCATCTTTCAAAATGAAGCTTTCCTTGCTGAGAGAACATGTGAGGGCCCAAACAGGACATAAGAGGCTGAAAATCAAATAACAGGCAGATAGGAGAGGAGACAACCCCCACCAATGTCACAATTTTGTAGGAGATTAGCCAGTAGGGCCAACTGCTGGCCATGCCAACAGACAGGCTATGGAAGTACAGAGAAGACAGGGGGGTCAGTGTAGACTAGGGGGTCAGGGAAGGCTTCGTCATCCATTTGGGTCTTTACCCCCATTGACCTCAGGAAAGCCCTGACATTTCCCTTTGTTTCCCTGAAGTTCAGCCCTCCAAAAACATCTCCAAAATCGAGAGAGAAGCAAGGTCACTCTGACGTGCTGTGTTCTTGTTGGCTTGTGCAGCCTCTCCTTTCCAAAGCCAGAGAAAAGCCCTTGAGAAGGTTTCACAGCAAAATTGTGAAGGTGCTGGGCTCTGGAGCCAGGCTCCACTGGCTGCATCTATGACCTTGACCTCCATCTCTCTGAAGCCCAGTTCCCTTATTTGTAAAATGGAACTGATGACAGTACAGTCATTCCTTGGCGTCTGTGGGGGATTGGTTCTAGCACCCTCTCTTCCCCGAGGATACCAAAATGTGACAGTACCAAGTCCCTGATATGAATTGAAATGGTGTAGTATTTTCATATAACCTACACACATCCTCCCTATATTTTAAATCATCTCTAGATCACTTATACTTCCTGCAATGTGAATGCTATATACATAGTTGTTATACTGTATTGTTTAGGGGATAATGAAGAGGGAAAAAAAGTCTGTTCATGTTCATCACAGATGCAACCATCTTTTTTTTTTTTTTTTCCCTCCAATAGGGTATTGTCAATCCATGGTTGGTTGAATCCACAGATGCATAGCACACAGGTGTAGAGGGCCAATGTATTTATTTCATAGGATTGTCATGAGAGCTAAACTATAAAATACACTTGAAGTACTTGGAATGCCAGGGACTGGGCATGGTGGCTCACACCTGTCATCCCAACACTTTGGAAGGCGGAGGCAGGAGGATCAATTGAGTCCAGAAGTTCAAGACCAGGCTGGGCAACATAGTAAGACCTCATTCTTATAAAAATAATTTAAAAATTAGCTAGGTGTGCTGCTGCACAAGAGGCTGAGATGGGAGGATCGTTTCCGGCAGGAGGTCAAGGGTGCAGTGAGACATGATCACACCACTGCCCTCCAGCTTGGGCAACAGAGCAAGACCCTGACTTGGGGGGGAAAAAAAAAAAGCACACCAGCCATTATGTTTGATAAATCTTGTTATTACTATCACTGATTTTCTGCAATTAGCCAAAGAATTCCTTGTCTACCTAACCAGGATGATTTTCACATTGTTCTTCCATTAATTCGATACTTACTTTCTGGGCACCTGCTCTGAGTGGGAAGCTTTTCTGTCCTCAAGGAATGTACAATCCAAGTAGGAACAGTGAGACATTATCTTAAAGAACGACAACATGGTGCAGGGGCAGGGATGTGTGTTGAACCCACAATGTTCCTGTATCAGTTAGGATTAGATCTGGCTACAAACACACTGAAAAGCCGACAGGATGGTGTTTTAAACAAGGTGAGAGTTTATTTTCTTCTCCTGTAAACAAACTCAAGCGGTAAACAGTCACAGGCTGGTGTCGTGGCTCAACCCTCGTTAAGGGTCCAGACTGTCCTCAACACGTGGCTTCTGCTCCAGGACACAGTGTGGCACTTGAGCTCCAGCCTTGCCATCCTCATCTTCATCCTCATCATCGTCCTCATTCCAGTCACACTTGTAGAGCTTGTGCCAGGAACCCTTCTACTCACTCTTCAAATATGAATTCATGTAATCCTCACAGAATATCTATTATTATGTAGATTTTCTTTTTATTCACATTTTACTGCAAAGGAAACTGGCACAAAAGGGTTAGGTAACTTGTCCAAAGTCACACAACTCATAGGTGGCAGGACTAGGATTTGAACTCTGCCAGCCTGGCTCCAGAGTCCAGCTAGCCAGAGGAAGCAAAGAAGGGCATTCTCCTCCCTTAATGTCGCTTTGGCCAGAACCTAATCACATGCCCCTGCCAATCTCCAGGAAGGCTGGGAAATGCAATCTTTATTTAGGACAGCAAAAACCCGGGAGTTCTATTACTGAGAAAGACGGGGAAATAGATACTGGGGACCAATTTGTAGTCTCTGGCATAGACTCCTCTTAATAAACCCTTTCACCCAAAGAGAGACACCCTCAGCAATCATTCTGTATAACATGACTCCTCCCTTTGCCCCTGCCCCTAGAGAGGCTGGTCAGGGCTGAACTGGCATGCAGGAGGAGATTCCATCTTTCCATGTCACACTGTGGCATGTACCCTTGACTACCATAAACAGCGGATTCCAGCCAAGTCTGCAAGGCCACAGACTACAGACAGAATGATTAAATGAACGTTCAGAGAGAGAACCCTACCCAAGCAGTATTTCCAGATGCCAGTACCAGGGTTTCCTGAGGTGCTGTGCATTCCTGCCCCTAGGCGCTGTAAGGCCCACTGTATGCTCATGATAAGAATCCCCTTGTTTGGGCTGGGCATGGTGGCTCATGCCTCTAATCCCAGCACTTTGGGAAGCCAAGGTGGGAGGATCGCTTGAGACCAGCCTAGGCAAGACAGACCCTGTCTCTAAAAGAAAAAAAAAAATCCCTTTGTTTGATCCAATGGGTTTTGGACAATTGTCCAATTGCCATCAAAGAATCTTAACTTCACAACCAGGCAGATATGGTACAGATTGCTACTGGTGTCAAGGAAAATGCTTGAGGTATGGAGGAAAGAGAGAGATTGATGTGGCCCAGAAGAAACTTCGGAAGGATCAGCAGAGGCTTCACAGTCTGGGGTATTATAGCTTATATACAGTGCTGACCACAAGCCAAATGCTGTGTCAAGTGCTTTACACGTAGCCTCACTTGATCTTCACAATCCAATGAAGCAGGTGCTACTACTATTGTCTTCCTTTTACAGATGAGTAAACCTAGGCACAGAAGGGTTACAAAACTTTCTCAAAAGGTCAAACTCTAGAGGAAATAGATCTGGGTCTTGTACCTGGTCAATCTGGTTGTAGATTCCATGCTCTTAACCACCATCTGGGTTTGAGCATTTGGTGTCTGGGTCTTGAACGAAGGGTGGGAATGTGATAGGTAGAGACAGGACTGTCCATGCCAAGCAGGAGGCGTGAGAAAGCCACACCATGTAGTCAGTAAGCACAAGGCTGACTTTGCAGGGATGGGGATGGCATGGAATCTGGAACAGCTGTAACACAGGTTCACAGGAGCAAGAGGGGGCCACCACGCTGGAGAGCAAGGTTGGGAGCTGATTCAAGGAGGGGACTGTGAATCTGTATAACAAGTTTGGGCCTTACTTTGGAGGCAATGGGGAGCCCTCAAGGGTTTTGGGGGTTTTTTGGTTGTTTTTTGTTGTTGTTGTTTGTTTATTGAGACAGAGTCTCGCTCTGTCACCCAGGCTGGAGTGCAGTGGCGCAATCTTGGCTCACTGCAACCTCTGCCTCCTGGGTTCAAGCGATTCTCCTGCCTCAGCCTCCCAAGTAGCTGGGATTACATGTGCCTGCCACCACACTTGGCTATTTTTTTATATTTTTAGTAGAGACAGGGTTTCACCATGTTTGCCAGGCTGGTCTTGAACTCCTGACCTCAGTTGGTCCACCCAACTCGGCCTCCCAAAGTGCTGGGATTACAGGCGGGAGCCACCGCGCCCAGCCAAGGGTTTTAAGTTGGGAAGAAACACACTCTGGGCCCGGCTTTGGATGATCGCTCAGGACGTTGGGTTACACTTCAGGAAGGGACAGACAATCAGGAGGCTCTTGCAATAAATGATTCCAGACTTGGGATTTCAAGGAGGATGGAGATGGGGCCTCTAGGGGTAGAGATGCAGGACTCGGGGCTTACTAGGAGACTAGGGAGAAGGAGGAGCTGAAGGCAATTCCAGAGAGGTTCTGGACCTGTTGGTGGGGTGGGAGTGGGGGCACCAGGAGGAGACGAGTTTTGGTTGGACGGCAAGACTTTGAGGTGCCTGTGAGACACCTTGGTGAAGAATCTTAGAAATATGGGAAAGAAGTCAGGACTTAAGAGACAGACGCAGCTCTGAAGTCATAGACATAGTGTGACCCCTCAGGCTGCAGCCACAAATGACACCCGCAGGAGAGGGACCCTTGACCAGATGTGGTGGGAGCAACAGAATCACCAGCCAGAAGACAGGAAACAGCCTGCTTGGTGGTCCAAGGATCATCAGGAGCGTGCATGGCTTGGAAGACCAGAGCAGGCTTTCAAGGAGGAAGGCAGGACCCTCGGTGCCAAGCATGGTGGGGGAGGAGGGCGGGAGGTGGGCCAGGGCTGTGACCTCTGTTGGGGGCCAGGCCCTGTTAGAGCTCCCATAACCTTCCTGTTGCCCTGGCCAAGGCTACAGCGCTGGTGATCTGCAGATTTCAATAGTTGAGATTTATGGTGGAAAATGGCCCCAGGGACGGGGGCAATTTGCTGCTCACAAACAGATTCCAACTTGCCCATTAAAGTGCCTCATTCCAGTCCCAACACCAGGCTCGTTCACACCTCGGGTGAGGAGTCAGGCCTGCCCTGATGATTAGCACGTGGGCCCCACTCTGTGGGGAGTGGCCTTCCCTCCTCAAGGAAGCCACTGCAGCCTTCAGAGGCAGGGTCACGCTGTCCGCAATGCCTCCAGAGACAGGCAAGGCCCGGCGACAGTCTGTCTGCCCCAGCCTGCCCTGGACTCCATGAGGCAGGCGCCATCCCCCCTGGAGCGAGTCATGCGGAGCTGGGTAATAGAGGGCAAGAAGGCTTTGCTGTCCAGCCCCAGCCCTGCCACTTAAGAACCGCGTGGCCTCAAGCAAGCCCCTTGGCCTGAAATTGTTTCCTCTTCTGTAGAGGGGGACAATAATTCTCACCTGGGGGAGGTGTTGTGACAATGACAGGAAACACGTGTGTGAAGCATTAAGCTCTGTGCCTGGGGTGTGGCACTCACTCAATAAACCAGAGTGATGATTGTTACTGATTGTCCCTGAAGTCTGGCCTCTTCTCCAAAGCATGAGGGGCCCACGGGATTCTGCTGAGGGGCAGGTCACAGGACAAGACCTCCGAACCAGCCAGTTGCCTCTCTCCTCTTCTAGCCTCTCTTTACCCTTCCCTCCTCTTTCCTGGAGAGGGATGGGCCCAGAGAGTCCTCGGCTCTCTGTCCCTCCTTCCCCTCCTCCCAGCCAAGCCACAGCAGGAGAGTTCCCCTCATTCCTTAAGGACCCCAGCCAGGAACTTGGAAAACCTTCCCAAGGTCTCCGGGAAATGGGGCAGGGTGAGGACCCATCCTGGGGGAAGGCTCCTGCTCCACTCAGAACCTCCAGGCTGCCCCAGAAAGGGGTAGGGTGGGACCAGTAGACCAGGGAGGGAAAGGCAGAGGAGGACAGGGATGTGCTGTCACCTCCCTGAGTCACTGGCCTAGGGGCTGATGGGCAACCCACAGGATCCTCCCAGGTGTTTGTTGTGTAATCCTGTTTCTGATCCCCTCTCCCTCACTGTGTCATATTTAGGCGTCTGTATAAATGTGGAAGCAATTGACTAATTTTGAAGCAATGCGGAATTCTTCACACTCTTGCTTAATTTTCACCTCCCTGGGCTGCTGACCCCCAACGCCCTCAGCTCAGCCCCGGGCTGCCCTCCTCATCTAACAGTGCTAACAGCACTGCAGTGATTTTATTTGCTGCTGCTTCTTCCTTTTAAAATTGGGTCTGGAGCCAGGAGGGAGAAACAGAGTGGGGATCTGACTGTGCCCCTTGGGGCTCCCTCCCTCTGCCTTCTTTGCTGGAATCTGCAGGAGAGTGTGCACTGAGCAGCTGGGGAAGGCACATCCCAGTGGAAGACATCACCCTCTTGCCTCCCAGGCCCTCAGCCCTGTCCCCAGCGTGAGGGGGGCACTGGGGGTGGAAGATGTGCCCCAAGGTAGCAGCTGAGGCAGATAGAGTACAGATGTGTTCCAGTGCCCCCATCTCCTGCAGTCTCTTGCAGTTACACAAACACACACACACACACACACACACACGCTCTGTGACAAGCGTCATTAGCCTAGATAGTGACTGCCAAAATCACTCATCAACCACAACTGAGATCCAGGTGGCGCATGAGAGGAGGGGTGTGATGGGTGGAGCTTGTGATTGGCAGCAGACTCAGTTCCTGCCTACTAAGGTGTTTTGTTTTTGTTTTGTTTTGAGATAGGGTCTTGCTCTGTCGCCTAGGCTGGAGTGTAGTGGTGTGATCTCGCTCACTGCAGCCTCCACCTCCTGGGTTCAAGCAATTCTTGTGCCTTAACCTCCCATATAGCTGGGACTACAGGTGTGTGCCACCACACCCAGCTAATTTTGTATTTTTAGTAGACATGCGGTTTCACCATGTTGATCAGGCTAGTCTCGAACTCCTGACCTCAGGTGATATGCCTGCCTCAGCCTCCCAAAGTGTTGGGATTACAGGTGTGAACCACCATGTTCAGCCTAAGAAGTTTTTATAGTGTGCAACTAGGGAGACAAGATTGGCAGATGACAGTCATTTAGAAACAGAATAAGATGTAGGATTTTAAAATCTGAAGTTCTGAACAGACACTGGGGTGTACTTGAGGGTGGAGGGTAGCAGGCGGGAGAGGAGCAGAAAAGATAAATATTGGGTACTGGGCTTAATACCTGGGTGATGAAATAATCTGTACAACAAACCCCCGCGACACGAGTTCACCTACGTAAAAACCTTCACATGTACCCCCAGACCTAAAATAAAAGTTGTAAACAAACAAACCTGAGGTTCTGTAAACAAGCCCTGTTGATGTTCACAGGGACACAGGCGGGAGCTCAGAAAGGTCTGAGAGCCAGGCAGGCCTGTTTGCTGTCTGTGGGGGGCAGGGAGCACAGCCCAAACAGGGAGGCAGAGTGGCCGTTCCCCAAGTGGCAGTCATGAGACTATGTCTCAACACAGTGGCTAAGTGTGACCAGCAGTGGCCCGAGTGGGCCAGCTCCTTTCAGCGCTACTTGGGGGTTGGTGTTGGGGGAGGCTGCGGCTTGGGTTTTGTTTTTCCTATGAGCACCTCTGGCCACCAAGAATGAAGCTGAAGCAACCCCACCCTCGTCTGACCCCAGAGCTCTTTATCTGCCTCTCCAGCTCCAGTTTCTTCTCTAGTTATTTCTAAGCTTGTCCTTTTCTCTCACCAGGCAGGGGCCCCTCTCTGAGTCCACGATGGCCCTCATGTTGCTGAAGTGACTGAGCCGATGTATACTGTATAGCAAATTCTCAGAATGGATCTTTGCAACTCCTGGTGCTTGTTCTGTTTGCTTTGATTGGGAGATCTGGAGAGTGGAGTGGCACCAAGCTGTTGGCTTTTGTTCTCTGGCCTCGACCATAATCCTCAGTGGGGATCCTAGGCCCTGGGGCCTCAAGCCCCATTCCTAGTATGGGAGAAGCTTAAACTTCAAGGAGGGTTGTAAGCAAACATCTCACTTGTCTACCCTCAAACCTCTCATGGAGGTAGAGGCCCAGAACCCTAGAGGGATGGGGGCTGAAAAGGGATGGGGACAGAAAGGAGATGGTGCCAGAACCAAGGACCCCCCTGGGGTGCTGGAATGGGGAGTAGGTGATGTGAACTCACCCATTTCTTGGCTGGAGGGAGGAGGGTAGATCATTGGAGACAAGATCTGCAACAGGGGAAGGTGGTCTGGCAGATACTGAATTTTATGGTCAATTGCAGAAGAAGCCTCACCTCAAGGGACCCCAGAGGCCCTAGGGGTTTAAAGAGCTTGGGGGTCCCCAACGCCCCCCTTTCCATCCGCATCATCAACACAAACGGCAACCAAAGGCTCGCTCCTGACACACTTAACCGACCTCTCCAGGGTGGAGGCCAGAGCCACTGGAACCATTCCCAGACCCACCCTGGCCAGCGTGGCCCCACACCACAAGCCTGCCAGGGCATGGGAGGAAACCAAGAACGTGTCACCCAAGATAAAGGTTTCCGTCTGATTTTGTGGTTCAGCTGAAGCCATGTTCTTAATTGTCCAAATAAACAGTTTTCAGCCTGGAGGCCAGGACACGCCAAAACATGCCACTTCCTTTTCCAGCACCAACTGGGTGCTACCAGTACTAACTCGTCTTCTAAGCACTAAGGAGTGCCCAGTGGGCCATGGCGGCCTATAAGAAGGGCTGACTACCAGCTGCGTGATCCTGGGCTTAAGGCCATGAGGCAGGGCTGGGCAGTGACTCTTCACTAACCTGGGTGGGAGGCCTTTACTGTAGCTGCACACTTACCCGCCGGTGACCTTGCTCACGCTGCGTCTTCCCTGGGCCGTGGTTTCCACATCTGTCAAATCGGAGAAATGCACTAGGACAGTGGTTTTTAAGGTGTGGCCCCTTCAGCATCAGCATCATTTGAGAACTTGTTAGAAGTACAAATTCTAGGCCGGGGGTGGTGGTTCATACCTATCATCCCTACAATTTGGAAGGTCCAAGCAGGAGGAGCACTTGAGGCCAGGAGTTTGGGACCAGCCTGGGCAACAGAGCAAGACCTCATCTGTACAAGGAAAAACAAAAAGTTTTAAAAAATTAGCTGGGTGTCGTGGTGCACACCTGTGGTCCCATCCACTTGGGAGGCTGAGGTGGGAGGATCACTTGAACCCAAGAGTTCAAGGCTGCAGTGAGCTATGATTGCGCCTCTGCACTCCAGCCTGGGTGACAGAGTGAAACCCCCATCTCTAAAATAAAATGAAAGGAAATACAAATTCTCAGCTTCTCCTATTTAATCAGAACCTCTCAGGCAGGGCCCAGAAATGGGTGTTTTTACAGGCCTTGATGCAAGCCAAAGTTAGGAGATCTATACATTTCTGTCCACCAATGACTCATGAGAACTATTTAGTCCACAGGTGATGTTGTACCCTTAAAAGAAGTATCAGCCCTTCCTTGAGAAAGTTTGACAGCTCAGCCCTGTCTTTGATTGCAGTCAGCTCTGACGTTAGCCTCAAGAGAGCTCTGGCCTTGGGCCTACTGTGCTCTGAAATCTGCCCTCAGCTCAGGACTCTGGTTTCTGGGCATGGCCTGGGATATAACAGCCTAGAGGAGCCAGTCCAGGCAGCCCCCCGTGGCTATCACATGGTGGCAGAACGTGGCCTCCAGACAGATCGCCAGGAGGGCCCCACCATATTCCTGAGGAGCCAAAGAGCTGAAAGGAGGATCACACTGGCTCCAAGGATTATAGGGGCTATTAAAAGAACCAAAGTATATTTTCTTTTTCCAGCTTTCTCTAAAGAAAAAGAAAAATGCTCCAAGGAGAACATCCCCTGTATAGGATACCAGCTGTGAGTATATGATTCTCCGCAAGGAACTTTTAAATCCAAGCAAGGCTGCTGGTCCCATGCAGAGAATGATGAGACATCCTCCCTCGCTTAGATCCAAGTCTTGGATCTATCCACAGTGACATCCTCAGACATCTGAGTGTCCCAGCATGGTGGCTTGCCCTCAGCAAGTGGTCATCAGTCCCTTGGTTTCTGGCAAACACCAGCTCGGAATTGGCACAGGCCAGCTCACACACTGCAGACTCTGAGATTGCAGGGCAGGCCCAGCTCAGGGAGGCTGAGGCACCCAAAGACCCAGTGGGGACAGAGGGACGATGGGAATCTGGAGCAGGAGCAGACAGGCCTGGGACCATCATGGCTTATTGGGCTCTGCTCGGTCCCTCCAGCACACGGTAGATTCAGCAGGGCTGCTCTTTGGTAGGGATGGGGAGGGGTCGGTAAAGCCAGCCCCTTGGTCCAAGCAGTGCCACCCTCCTCCCAGGGCCTGGATGCTTGAATCCTAGGGCTCATTTTCACTGAAACCCATTTCCCCCCAATTCCCGGGGCCTGAGTGAGGGAGTATGGGAGTTCCGAGCACTCAGGAAGAGGCGAGACTCGAGGAGTGAGACAAGGGGAAGGCCCAGCAAACACATCTGTCACCAGGAAAGAAGGGCTCAGACCACAACTCATTTCCACCTAAGAGCCTGTGGGTCTGTTTTGGGAAAGCTGACTAATCCTGTAATCCTGCCCACCAGGCAATTTTTCTGCCTGGCTTCCAAGTGGTAGTGGGAGAGAGCCTGGGGCACTATCCTGCTGAGGAATGTATTCTCTTAAAGGGGAAACCCACCTTCACTAGGTGTGGGTTTGTTCCACAGAGCCCTGGTTTAGACGTTGTCAGCTGTTGTCCCTTGAGGGCGGTACCTGTGCCTGGCAGCGGCCAGCCCCCAGTGCAGGGGACAGGGAAGGGGCAGTGGCAGAGGCAGCCCTCCCTTCTCAGTGGGCAGAAGGACCACCATGCCACCTCTCTCCCGCCTCACTGCCCAGATCATAGGCTGGAGAGCAGCTGCTCAGCTCACCACCAAGAAGCAGGTTACAAATGCAGAATGTCAGCCTCTGCTGACCTACTGCAAAGGAACCTGGATCTTCACAGGATCCCCAGGAAGCCCTGGCCTGGATGCTGTCTGTCCCTGGGCTGGGCCCTGTGGTTGCTCTGCCAGTTGGGCAATAGGAATGAGCACAGCCCCACTCTCCGGGAGATAGATGCCAATCTTTCCATTCAGACCACTCAGATGGGAAGTGAGGGGCATCCTCAGCTTGTCCACATGCTCCGCACAGTGGAGAACCCTGTTCCGGGCAGAGACCCTCAAGGCAGCTGCCTGGCACCGGTGCAGACGCATGCTCACACATGCACACTCAAGAGCACGCACACACTTCCCCTGCCCCCCAGTGACTTCCACTCACCAAGCCAGCAACACACACACAATGACAAATTAAGAGCAGAGTTCCTCCAGGGCACAAAGTCACCAAGTTCCAGGAAAATGATGTGCAAGCTAGATCTATCCCTCTCCTCACATTGCCTCTGTTTGATATGGTCACTTCACAGATGTGTTCACCTGGTAGGGCGGAGGGGGAGGAGGCTGACATGAAAATATGTTTTTAAAATCACACTTGAGAAGAAAGGAATCCTGGCCGGGCAAGGTGGCTCACACCTGTAATCCTAGCATTTTGGGAGGCCGAGGAGGGCAGATCACCTGAAGTCAGGAGTTCGAGACCAGCCTGGTCAACATGGTGAAACCCCGTCTCTACTAAAAATACAAAAAATTAGCCGGGTGTGGTGGTGGGTGCCTGTAATCCCAGCTACTCAGGAGACTGAGGCAGGAGATTCGCTTGAACCCGGGAGGTGGAGGTTGTAGTGAGCCAAGATCGCGCCACTGCACTCCAGCCTGGATGAGCGAGACTCCGTCTTAAAAAAAAAAAAAGGAATCCTTTTCAGGTCATGTAGACAAAAGCAGACAATAGTCTCAACAATACCACTCAGGGAGCCGGGCTACAGGGAAACCCCACTGGTTCCCTCCCGTTCCGTATTTTCAGGTGAGAGTGGGAAAGGAGAGGGGGCTCTGAGGGTAATTTTCTTGGTGCACTGTTCTAGGCCAGCTTTTTCCTGTGAGTCTCTTGAGTGATCGTTAACACCTCACAGCCCATCTGCCCCCAGATCTCATGCAGCCCCTGAGCAGGACTGGACATCCAGATGGCAACAAACACATACTGTCTCTTTAAGAGAGTGGCCTGAGAGTTTGTTTACCGGGTTTGTTTGGGTCTCAGTGGGAGGAAAGGAAGAAGATACAAGCGGTTAGGACCCTAGAAAGAAAAAGGAAAAAGCCAGAATGCAGAGAAAGCAAGACGAGAAAAGCAAGTCCAGAGGGAGAATTTATTTTTGCAGCGAGGATTCCAGTCCCCTGGGGACTGTTTCCACAGAGCAAGCTAACCACCAAATGCGTAGGTCAGGTCAGACACAATTCCCTGAGTGGGTCCAACAGCAGCTGCCCTGGGCTGTGCTGAAGGTTCCCTGCAGAATTCAGGCAGAGCCAGCATTGGGTGGAGGCGGCTGGCACTGGAGGCTTCCTCCTGTCTTCCCCACAAGGAGGGGTTGGACTGATGTTGGAAGGAAGACAAGGTGAGGGGCAGCCTATCAGAGCCCAGTGACAATTCTGGCCTATAGGGACTGTGGAACAAAAGCTCTCAGCCTGGGCTCAGAGTAGGGGCTTCAGGGCACCCAGGAATCCTGCAATTGTTTGCCCTTTCATGGGGTGGGCCCTTGTGCACACAGATGAGGAGGATTCCTGGGAGGGAATCCACAGCTCTCACAGCTTCGCAAAGGGGGTCTGGGACCAGCAGGAAGAGTCCGGTTGAGGCCGGGCCTGAATCAAGCCCCCTGAGTGTGAGGTGGGCCACTGGGACCCTGTGTTTTAGGTGTGCTGATGAATCTCTTTCTCCAAAAGCTGGGAGCCATTGTGGGTGATCAGGCAGAGCAGTAACACAAGGAGAGCTGTCACTCCAGCCGTGACTCGAGAGGCAAGGCCAGGAAAGAGAGAGGTTTTGGGGTGGCTTTGCTATAGTCCAGAGCCCAAACAGGGTGCGGTTGACACTGGGTGAGCTTGCAGTACAGAGAGCCCCAAAGGCTTTTCCCTATGCTCTGATGAGGCTATTCTTGATACCAAGCAAGCTCATCCACAAACAGGCCAGACACAGCGCACACATGTGCTCACAACCATCCGTGTACATGCGTGTACACACAACGCATTCCTTTTCCCTGCTCAGCCCACCCTGAAGAGCAGGGTCCACTGCAGAGCTGGACCTGCCCATACTGGCTCTTTGAGGCTGTATGTCTGCCGGGAGGACAGTGGAGGGCAGCAGGTCATGCTGAGGACACTGTCTAGCTTGACCTGGGGCAGGCAGAGGCAAACCAGGTCCTTCTCAGGCGACAGCTGGGCCCCAGTGTTTTTGGAGCTGGTTCCCGGGATATTCTTTTATGTCATATTCTGAGGATTTGAGGAAAAGCCTGTAAAGGGGATTAGCCTATCCATGCTGCTCCAAGCTCCAGCAGCACAGGCTCCAGAGCATCCCCTATAGGTGGGATGAAAGAGGAGAGCAGCACGGGACAGCGATCAGGGCTCCCCAGATTGCTGGACTGGGTATTAACATCTCTGTCGGCCTTCACACCTCCCACTCCTCTGGAGTAAGGTACCTCTGTCCCTACCATAACATGTCACCAGAGGGGCTCCCTACTTAGGGAAAAATTGCAATCTGTGAGATCAAACCCCATGCACCAGGAAACTGGCTGATTATACTTGCCTCAAAAAGTCAAAGTGAATCACAGCAGCCTGTATGCAAGTTAGCTTTCTCCTGGGGGAGCCGAGGACAGTTGTTAGACTTTGCACGTCTTGGGGCCTGGGCCACACACCCGGAGAGCACCCCCTTTGGCACTGAGCAAGTACTTATATGTCAAGCACACAGGCTTGTGCAAAACAGTAATGTAATCTATGGTTGTTATGGTTGTTACGGACTGCATCCAAGACTCTGACCGGTTCTTCCTTTTTGAGGTCTCCATCCCAGCCAGGTCAGAGGGAAGAGTGGAGCTATCAGAAGCAGAGAGGTGGGAAACCACCCAAAGGAGAGAGAGGAAGAAGGAACAACAGTAAAACATTGATTGGTCAAATCAAAATCCCAACGGTCCCAGAAACCTCTCAACAGGGCCTAGCAGGGATTGAACCGAAGTGGCCATTTGCTTAAAACTGCCTGAGGCTCCCAGCTTTCAGGGTGCCCCTGTCAAGCCTCCGCTTGCTAAATAAACCAGCCTTTGTGTGTGTGTGTCCAGGACGAGCAGAATGGGCTGGGGGAGGGGAGGAGGATCCGTTTGTCAAAATAGACCTCCTGAATGCTTTTAAGGGCCTGCAGTTGGATGAGTAAATATTTTCCCTTTCAGATGAAAGGTGCAATCATCGCCGTTTTTTAATTACTTTAATTAGAAAAGATTGCCTTAATCTTTTACTTATCTGTACTATTGTGGGAACTGCCAGAAAATGAAGTGCAGGGAAAACAGGTGGAGTTTGACCTTTGCTCTAAGCATCTTGAATTTCTTCTAGGCTGGTAATTAAGAAGAATCAGGGGAAGTTCCTTGCAGAATCTAAGAAACGCAAACACACACGGAATCATAGCTACAAGGGCACTCTCCCTTGTACTCCTGCTGTCTCTCACAGGCACACACACACACACACACACTCTCATGCACATGTGTGCACATGAGTGGAAGGAAAACTGGACCCTGATGTGGCAAACCAAAAAGTTCCAACTTTGAGGGCTGTGTTCCTGCTTCCAGCCCTGAGAGGTGGCTTAATGAGTTTCCCAGGGTGGCCTAAAATGATTAATTAAGCAGACAGCTCCCCACCCCCTCCCCAAACAACGGAAACCAAGTAACGGTCTGTTTAGGGAGGGAGCAGCAGGCCCCCCTCAACACACACACACTCCAGGGGCGGTTGGGGACATGGTGTAAGAGCCAGGAGCCCCAGATAAGGGACGATAGCAACGGCCTGTAACGGCCATCAAGGCTCGCCCTGATTGGCAGGGCTGGGCCTAGGGAACGGCCTCCCTCTGCTCCTGGCCTCTGGCCTCCCTGTGTCTGGGCAGTGCCCACACTCAAGGGGACCCTTGGCAAAATGGTGAAGCAGGCATCATTGTCTCTGGCCTCCGTACCTCTCCAGGCAGCCTACTTGTTCCCGTTTCTACTATGGGCTTGTTGTGGAGCACTGGGAGGGATTCTGGAGGCTGCTTGGGTGTCCAGGCCCACAGACATGGGCCACAAACATCAGGGAAAGAGGAAAAGAGAGTAGAGAGGGACCCTCTGGGGCTTCCAAAATCACCCATGTCGGGGCACCTGCTCTGTCTTTCCAGCTGTCAGGGCTCCCAGAGCCCAGCAGTGAACAGTCACTGTTAAACAAACAGGTTCTGAGCTGAGGCTTCCAGTGCTGAGGCTGCAATGGTGAGCCGTGCTATAAAACCAGCACACAGGCCCCCGCCTGGGGATCCAGATTGGCTCTGAGGGAGTCCTGAAGTCCGGGCAATTCTTGCGCACAAGCAGGGCTGGTGCTTTGGGAGCTTCCTCCAAGGGTGTCTGTTTTTCAGGGACACCTCTGTTTTCTGCATCTGTAACCTGGACCAGCTGCTCCCCAGAACAGCCATAGATGTTTCCCTCAGAAGGTGCCCCGAGGATTCCACTGGGTGCTGAACCTGGGTCCTCCCCCACAGACAAGGGCATGCCCTCCTTCCAAGTCAGTCATATCCGCTGGAGACAGACAAGGAAAGGGACATAGCTGGGATTTTGGCAGCTGTCCTGGGCCTTGTAAACAGGCCTGGTGAAGGGCACAGGGGCTCCGAAGCAGGCCCAGGCCCAGCCAGCCTGGAGGGGTGGGAGGAGGTGAAGGTGGGAGCAGGCGGGTGGGGCTGCCAATAGTGTTTGCCTTTCTAAAGCGCCCCAGGTGCTTGGGCTGGATTTCCAGCCTGGTGTTTACAGCCTCCGCAGCCACGCCACGGTCACATCCTCCGCCTGTACACGTGCCTCTCTCGACAGGTGCCCATGTGCGCGTGTTCTGCCTGTGTGATCACACCTGTGGGTGTGGATCTCTCCGTGTCGTGCCTGGCCCTCTGAGAAAAATGACTCCGGCCTCCACTTTGTGTGAGCCTTTCCACCTCAAAACATTTGCTAAAATAAACCTGCTGAAAAAGCTTTAACAACGACTTTTTTTTTCTGTCCCTGGCATGGACACTAACACCAGCAGGTCTCCATGGTCAATTTAGGAAGCTTGGGAAAACATTGCTTGTAATTAAAAGTCTAGAAGGGCCTCAATTAAGGCAGTGTTCGCCCTGCCGGGCCCGTTCCCAAATCCCACTCGGCAGCATTCCTCTCTTGGCTGGAAAAGGTCTTTGATTTGAACCAAATGTTCAGCAGCCACACTGGACCGGGCCTTGGCACTGCTGCACGGCTAGCTGCTCAGGGCGCAGGCTGGCCGCTGCCCCAAGGCCTGCAACGGGAGACTTTGGGCTTTGTCCCCACCTCCTGACTTCCCAGCGCCTCTGTGATCCTGAGCTGCGACTTCTGGAGGGGCAGACCTCCCTGAGAGATGTGCGCACTGAGGCCAGCCCAGCACCCCTCCCCGCTCAGGGTGGTAGAGCTCACACTAAGAATTAAAGGCCATAGGTCAGGTCTCACCAAGCATGAGGCAGCAGCAGTCAGTGCTGCAAGAAGGTGGGATTCAGGGTGCAGCAGGCGACACCCCAGTACCCCTTCTTACTCCACAGAGGCCACCTCCATCTGAGCAGAGGCCTGGCCTTAGCTACAGGAACTTCAGAGAGCTCCAGACGGGACCTGGCAGGGAGGGGTCGGGAAATAGCATGAGCCTCTGACCTCTTTAATGCCTAGGGATTAAAGATACGCAGCTCAGCTAACTGGGACCGGGCCCAGGGTGCCACGTTTGCCCCCCTCCTGCTGGTGAGGGTGAGGCAGCCAACGACACAAATAAGGGGGCAGAGGGCATTGCCTCCTCCCTGGAGCAAAGGCTCAGGCGCTCAACTGGGTGGGCAGGGAAGAGAAGTGCTGAGTCAGCTCGGTGCACATGGCTTTTTCTTCCCAGGACAGGCACACACACACTCACACCACCCGCTTGCACGTACACTGGATTCACAACCATGCTTGCTGGCTTTCACAGATGTGTACCCATGTTCATAGGGTCCCCCCCCCCCCCCCCCCCCCCCACACACTCTCTCTCTCTCTGAGTCCTCCGTACCCCAGGTCACAGTCACCCACACAAACTCACATTCCTCCACCGGCTTGCACTGACACCCATTCCCAGTCACAGCCCTGGCTACAACCGGACACGTAAACTCCATAACAAGGATTTGCAGGCCCCAGGCAGGACTCTGCAGTCTCCAGCAGCCCTGGCCCCTCTCCGTGAGGAAAGAGTCATCACGAAGGCAGATGGTCCGAGGGTGCTGCCAGGACCAGACCCTGAACCCTGTGGGAGTGGGGTGGAGAGTGCGGGGACATCTCAGGAGGGCAGCCGAGGTGTCCATCCCCGCGGGCCTCACCCCTGCAGCAGAGGAATGGCAAGGGAAGGGTTACAGGCTAACTAGAAAAAACAATTACTAACGGGAAAGGCAGCACATTCCAGCCCTGCTTAGCAGAGCCGCCAGGGCCGTGGGTGGTTCTTGGATTATGCATTTCCTTGAAAACAAAAAGGAGAGTTCAGGGCAGTTCAGCTGTGCCCTGAATCTCACTCCGGGGCCTTTGTCCCCAGCCCCCTCACAGCCCGCGTGCCTACACACATGCACACACAGCCCCCCTGGCCCGGCCACATGTCCACTGGGAAACAGAGAGTATGAATACCCCCCAAAGCCTGCAAGAAACGCGGGGGCGGACGACAGAAGAATTGAAGAAGGACGGGGAGAGGGGAAGGGAGTTGGGATCTCGGAACCCTTGTTGCCTGGAAGTCTCCCTTCTGCTGGTGAGGCTGGGGGAACGTTGGCTCATCCTGTCACCAGTGCTGCATGGAACCCCTACTCTGTGCCAGGCATTGTACCAGCTCTGGGGTTCCCCTTGAAGGGCTCACTGCTGGGAAAACCCGGTCCCCACATTTCCTCTGGGTGGTGTCTTCTATCCATCTGTCTTAGATCCCCACAGTCTGTCTTTCCTCAAAAATCTGGTCTCCTGATTAGAGTCTGATTATCATATTCATACAGAGGAGCGGGAGACTGATAAGGCTTAAAGGGAGACCCTCCCAGGCTGCTTTACTTTTTTTTTTTTTTTTTCCTTTTTTACTCATGACACAGCCTCAGGAAGTTTTGACAACGTGTGCCCCTGATTTACTTTTTAACCAGGACATAGATGGTGGTGCCTCCCGTGGAGAACAGGAAGGGGCAGCCATCTTGCCATAAACACAGGAACAGAATCCCATGGCCTCTGAGTCCAAACAGCTATGTTCTATTTGTTGGCATAGGCTCCTTTAAACCCTGCCAAGGCCCTGTGGGGAGGCAAGGGAAGCATTATGGTCTCCACCACAAATGGGGAAACTGAGTTTCAGAAAGAGACAAAAATCGCTCAAGTCATTGTACAGGCTGCCTCTCCCTTAGAGCTCTCTCCCTCTCTTCAGCGCCCTGAATGGCTGGCTCATTCCCGTCTTTCAGGCGTCAGTTTTAAACACTGACCCTCCAAGAAGCTCTGTGGCCACCTATCTGAAACAGTTGGCGCCTTCTAGCCTCCCTGTTGTTTCTCCTCCAGTTCATGTCGATTTTGGAGGAAGGGGGATGAGGTCTTGCTCTGTCACCCAGGCTGGAGTGCAGTGGTGTGATCATGGCTCACTGGATCCTTGGCCTCACGGGCTCAGGTGATCCTCCTACCTCAGCCTCATGAGTAGCTGGAAGTACATGTATGTGCCACCACCCCAGCTAATTTTTTGTTGTTATTTGTAGAGATGGGGGGGTCTTTCTTTGTTGCCCAGGCTGGTCTTGAACTCCTGGCCTCAAGCGATCCTCCCACCTCGGCCTCCTAAACTGCTGGGATTACAGGTGGGAGCACACAGTAGGCACTCAATAAATATTTATGGACTCTATAAAGAACTGAATGGCTCTGTAGCTGGGGTAGGTGGAGCAGGCCTGGAATCCTTGAAGCCTTGGCCCCCACTCAGATGTGTAGCTGCCCTTGTCTATCAAACTCCCTCCAAGACAGAGGAAAGGGGATGCTCAGAGCCTTTCTTCATTCCAGCCCTGGGCTGTACCCCAAACAGCCTAAACTTAAAAAATAATCAGATTCCACAGTTGGGCTGCATGTGAATTATGCAAGGACCAGATGCCCGGTAGACAGGGTGTGCCAGAGGCTTATACCCGATGGGACCTCAAAAGAGGGCCAGCCAGTGCATGCCATTTAGACATATTCACTCACTCTATTCTGTGGACATTTTCCCAGGCACTGAGCTTGGTTCTTAGATGCAGTGCCTGCCTCAGAGTGTGCCTAGACTTTTTAGGAGAGAGTCAGAGAAGCAATTCTGGCAATGCATGCTCAGACCCAGCACAGGATGAGATGATCTGGGAACTGGAATGTCAGGAACGACTTCACTAAGAGATCAGAGGTGGTCTGAGAGAGGGAGTGACCAGAACAAGTCTGCCAGGCACAGGGAACAGCATGTGCAAAGGAATAAGGGAGAGCCTAGTAGGCCTGGGACATGCTAGCAGTTCACTAGACCTGGATAGGAAGTTTGAATATGGGGAGAGGCCAGAGAAGGGGCTGGAGAAGGGATGGGCCCAGGTCACAGGGAGCAAAGTCCGCTGGCCCAAGAAGCCAGGGCTTCATAGGGTCAGCAGTAGGGAGCCTGCCAGCGCTTTAAAGAGAGGAAAGACATGAGCAGCTTAGCATTTTAGAAAGTTCTCTTGACTGAAAATGTGCAGAAAGCACAAACTAAAGCACAAAGACAAAACAAGTTCAGAGGATGTGGCTGTCACCCAGGTGAGCAGTGATAGCTTGGACTTGGGGCCGGGGGAATGGAGATGAGGGGACAGATGTAAGAAATATTTAGGAGGGAGTGAGAGAGGCTTGTGATGAACCGGTATGGGGGAAAAAGGACCAGGCTGTTGTTAAGGATGAATCCCAGGAATGTGGACAGCTCGGCTGAGTGGAGGGTGGCGGCAGGAATCCAGGGAGAGGCTGGCGTATTGGCCTTGGCCATGTACCTGGCTGGCTGTTAGGGATGTGGGTCTGGAGATGGAGGTGCTGGCCTGGAGCTCTGGAGTAGTTTGAACCCAGATGTCAGTGCTGCCTGGGGAGAGGATGAGGCGGGGAGATGGAGTGGAGTAAGCAGAGTGGACAGTGCCCTTCCCTCTCTACTAAGCCAAACCTTAGCATGCTTCAAGAACCACTCACCCCTTCCCAACCCACACCTGTGTGGGACAGCATTCAGCAAAGACTGTCGGGAAGAGGGGAACTTGCGTCAAGGAGGGCAGTAGATTAGGATGGTGTATGGCCTTGGATGTGGGGAGCAAAGGTGCAGAGGCAAGATTGCGGGTGGGAGACACATTTAAGAACGTAAGGGGCCTCCCTAGTATGGGCCCAGCGTCAGCTCAGTGGCCCAGTGGGAGTCCTGGGAGCAAGAACTAGATGCTTGAAATGACCCTTCCTTCTGGGGACGAACTCCAGCCTACTCCAGCACAGTGACCAGATGCTACAGGGGCATCCCGACCCTCACAGGAGCTGTTATCCCAGGCACTGCCCAGTCCAACCCAGAAAGCCGGTATCTCCAGTCTCTTGTTTCTTTCCACGGTGGGACCTCCAGGGCTGAGTGCTGAAGTGGCAGGAGTAGGACAAGTCCAGAACCAGGAACCCCGAGCTGGGCATTGTTTCCCACTCCCTTTCGTTTCCTTGGTGTTGAAGAACGAATTTCACCTCCCTTCTCATTTTCGTCTTTGCATTTGGTAGGACACACACCACCTTATCCAGTCACGGTGGCCACAGTCCTCAGGTATCTGTCACCAGCTCTCAGCCCTTCTTTCTGAGGCACTCAAGAGTGGTCAGAAGTCCTTGGGACCCCCCCCTTTGCATCCAAGACCCCAGTGCATTCCCAGCTTTTTCTCAGTCTCCACACTTCAGCCCAAGCCTCTGTCCTGTCCCCAGAATTCCCTGAAGAAGGTCCAGGGAGAGGGCTGTGAATTCTCTATAAGACCAGCAGACGCTGCTGGTTGATTGCCGTTGACTCTGCTGGTGGCAGGGACATTGCTGGTGGCCAGCTGCTGGTGTTCCGCTCTGTCCCATGGACTTGTGCCCAGCCAGCCTCAGATACCAGCAGATGGCCCCATCCCCTCTGGGATGCCCTGCCCCATTCATCTGGCCGCCATTTCTGTTTCTGATATTCTGTCCCCTTATCTCCCTCCTCAGACTGGACAGCCCCTGTGTACCTGGGATGCGGAGAGTGACCCAAGCCTGAATCCTGGCCAATGAGACTGCCCATCGAGGTGGAAATCATCTCCTTAATTACCAAGGCTCGCTGGCCGCCGGAGGAGAAATACAACACACAGCCCGCCTAATGTGCCAGCAGCCGAGCTGGGGAGGCCCCTGGGAAAAAGGCCTATGCTCCCCCAGCCATTCTCGGGGCCTAGAATATTCTTTGGCATGAGAGAAGTGAAGGCTTAGGGGTCCAGTGGGGAGGGCTGGATACCAGCTCAGAAGTAGGTCTAGCCAGGGAGGTGGAGTGCCCAAGGGGCACTTAGGGGCCTGCCGAGTCACAATCATCCCTTAGGGCACGAATCTCTCGCCCGATCCGTGCACACAGCTCACCTGGGACTCACCCTCTGCCGGCAGGGTGAGGGGCCTTTGAAAGGCCTAAACCAGAGAGGTGGCGGGGCTGAAGGTGGGAGCCAGCTGGCCCCAATCCTGTTCTCTCTGGAGCTCCTCGGGCCTTCGCCCAGCCTCCAGGTGTGGCTTGTCTCCTTCTTAGAGGCTCCAATGGCCGGAGCTCCCCACTCCCACCCTACCACCTTCTCCCAGAGATGGAAGAGAACATGGGAGGGGCCCCTCACAGCCAGAGTACCTTCAAGACCATGTGGCACCACCAGACTGAAACCCAGGTCCGGTGGGCTCTGCCACTCCCCATGCCACGCAGCGGGAAGGAGGGAGTGGGAGGACGGAAGGAGGGAGTGGGAGGACGGAAGAAGGCGTGGGCGGGGTGGGTCTGGTGGTCTGGATTGAGATGAGCTGGACTTATGTGTGTGACAACTTTTGCTCTGGCCCCAACCTTATACCTTTGGTTTTCCTGCTCTGGGCCACTGTAAAATGAGGATTGGGGATGAGATGTGTGGTTTTCAAATGCTCCTCCCAGAGCCCTGGCACTCTGTAGTGGAGAATCGAAGCCATAGCAGCTCTGGTCTTAGCGTTATACACGGACCTTCACCTCTAGGGTTTCATTTGCAGAACCAGCCCTCAGTCGAGGAACATTTGGTCACCTCTGGGCAACGTGATACCTGTGTCCTTCCTGGCCTGAACCTTCCAGAAATGGACAGTGCCATATGTGCTGCTGGGGGAGAGGGGACAGACCCAGAAGGAGGAGCCAAAGGAACTTACTTTTTTTTTTCTTTTGAGACGAAGTTTTGCTCTTATTGCCAAGGCTGGAGTGCAATGGCGCAATCTCAGCTCACTGCAAACTCCGCCTCCCAGGTTCAAGTGATTCTCCTGCCTCAGCCTCCTGAGTAGCTGGGATTACAGGCATGCGCCACCATGCTGGGCTAATTTTGTATTTTTAGTAGAGACGGGGTTTCTCCATGTTGGTCAGGCTGGTCTCGAACTCCCAACCTCAGGTGATCCACCCGCCTTGGCCTCCCAAAGTGCTGGGATTACAGGCATGAGTCACTGCACCTGGCAGGAACTTACTTTTTAAAACTTAGATTGAGTCCAAATACATATGACCAGGACATGGAGGGATGAGAGCCATGGGACATGGGCTCAGAACGAAGAGACCCAGAGGAAAATGTGCACCCATGTTCACTGCTACATGCCTATGTGCACACACATGTACACCTGCACACATGTACACACACACATGCACACCCACATAGCTGCCCCTCACAGCCCTGCCTACATAGAAGGCACCAGCTAGCGGCATTTCCATGCTTCTCCCTCTGAGCCCCACCCCACTCCCACTTACCTCCTCTCTGGACTCCTCAAGTTGACCTAGCAGAGCTCTGTCAGAAGATGAGGAAAACGTCTCTATCTGTTTTTCAAATATTTGGGTCTTACTAAAGACCAACACATTTTTTTAAGTGTGTATAATTTGAGGGCAATTTGATCCATATGTTTCTGATTCTCTTGCACTTAAATCATCAAAATATTGATTTTTAAGAGCCATTTGATGTCGAAGGAACCTTTTTAATAAGCTTTTAAAGCTCTTTAAACCCAGAGCCTGGAGCCAGGGCCAGAGCTCAGGCTGTCCGCTGGCCAGTCGCACCCTCCCCTCCCCTGGGTCAGGATTGCTTGGAGCTGAGTCTCACTTCCCCTCTTCCTGGCCTCCCTGCCTCCCCTAGAACTACGCAGGGGTGCTGACAGAGGGGCCCAACCCTTCCGTTCACAGACTCCTCTCATGCTGCCTCAAAGAATGCCTGAGACACAAACCAAGAGGAGCAGTCACGATCTTTACTTTTTAAAGGCTGCATAAAATTTAGTTGCATAAATGTGCCATAATGCATTTAACCAACCCCTACTGAAGGACGTTTAGGTCATTTCCCATGGTACACCTTTATGCACATTTCTGATTGTTTCCTTTGGATCCATTTCCAAAAGTAAAAATACTGCGTCAAAAAGTAGGCACAACTTATGTCTCTCCACTTACAAGTTGCCACGTTATTTTCTAAAAGAGTGCACCAATTCATACTTCCACAGTCTCCTGCCCACCTCCCCGCTCCCGCCCCATACTCTTGAGTGGAATTCTCGTTGTTCCTATTCGAATGGTGCCATTCCATCTGCACATGTGGAAGCTCTCTAGCACAGCGATTAAGAGGGGGCTCTGGAACAGAGAGCTTGGGTTTGAATTCCAGTTCTGCTGTTTCCTAATTGGGAAAGTTGCTTATTCTGTCCGTGCCTCTGTTTTCTCATCTATAATTTGGGGGGTAATAAAGGCACCTACCACATAAGTTTATTGTGAGGATTAAATGAGATCATGGACATAAACTTAAACTACTTGGAAAATCGCTTGATATACAGTTTGTGTTCAATAAATGAGAACTAGTATTGTTATCCTTTATGCTTTTTTGTCCAACCCAGGACACTCTTTGTCTTTCCTTCCCTTCTGTCTGACCAACTGCCGCTCACACATCAGGTGTCTGTTCGGATGGCCCGCCTTTGTTAGCGTTCCCACAACACCCAACCCTTTGATACACTGGCGACACGTGCCATTACTCATCTTTACACTTAGTGTCTATCTTTCCTGCCATGCTGTCAGCTCCAAGAGGGCAGATTTGGGGTTTATCGAATTCCCAGAGCCTGCTACAGTGCCTCACGTGCTGCAGACACCCCATAATTATGTGTTGAATTGAGCAGAACCGAATCGAATGACCTGTGTCATCTAGGGGTCCCTTTTGAACCATAATTTCCAAAAATTCTATTCACCCACAAAGGACAGAGATTTGCATCTTGAGGATAATCAAAAGAATGTGTTGAGGTTCAAAAGGTGAGTCCCCAAGATGAGTCCACAAATGTTCAAGGAGATGGCAGCATCACTGGTGGTACCTCTGTGGCCAGTGTGGGTGGATGACACTGTTCTGGGGGGAAAGTCCTGCTGCCACCAACCATGAGCAAGGCCAGTCCCAGGAGCCAAAGCACACCTCATTATTCATCTTTGATTTGTTCTTTCACTTTCAGGTACTTTTTCCTTGTCTTTCCAACAGAGAAAGGACTGTGCCTCTTCCTTTGTGGCCCTGTGCTAGACACCAGGCTGGGTGTTTGCCAAATGAGGCATGAACGGTGCTCCTCCTTCTCGTGACGTGAAAGTCTTGGAAAACAGCCACAATTCTGCAGATGACTAGGAAGTGCCTTCTGGTCACATCTACTGCTCCACACTGGAGAAGCTCATCACTGCACACCCCCCCTCACAGGGCAGTCTGGAGATTGGTGCTGTTGTTATTCATGGCCCTTGGGTTCCCCAGAAGCCCACTAGAACTTGGACATCCCAGAGGAAGGCCTCAGGCTCCAGACAGGGTCTGAATTCCAGGAGACCAGGCAGAGAGAGCCCCTCATTTCTCTCCTCTAGCCCCCAGTGACTCTGTCCTATACTCACAGGGGAGCCCAGTTCTGCCCAAAAAGTCCCATTTCAATTCGAATCAATTCAACTCAATCTCAACAATACTAGCATTGTGCAAGCCAGAGCTGGGGAGCTGGACAGACAGACACATGAAATAGGCTGTTATCAAGGTACAGGGTAAGAAGTGCTCTTAGGGAATTACAGTGACCCCTACCCCAGCAAACACAAATTTCTCGTGCTTTGATCTCCTATGCCACCTTCTGTCTGTATGGTTCATTATGGAAGAGACTATGTACGGCTCACTGTCACAAGTTCATTGTGCATGGGGGTGAGTGTGCATGTGTGTTTCTGTGTGTGTTTGCATGTGTGCATACATGCATGTGTGTGTGTGTGTGTTTAGGATTTAAGTTCCTGGAGGGCAAAGATCATATGGTGAGTTTCCCTGGCTCTCCCACAGATCTTACACAAGGCTAGGCATAAAGCTGCTATTCAATAAACACATCAATTAATGAACGAACGACCACCAAACCCTAAACTCCCCCACTCAGACGGAGATTTGGGAAGAGGGTTAGCCTGGGCGTCAGGGGTGGTGCATTTGTAATGTGGTGGGTGCTAGGGGACATGAGCAGGTCTTGGTCTCTCTCTCTGGTCCTCAGTGTCAATCACTGTGCAGCAAAGGAGTCGAATTCGATGATCTCTAGGGTTCGCTCAGACTCTGGAAACACTCTCCCTCCCGCAACTTGTCTGTTCCTAATTGCCCTCCCTACTCAGTCCCTCCAGATGCAGGGCTCATGAGACTCACAAAGGCCCCCAATCTATCTGGGGGAGGACCTTTTGTTCCCCTGCCTCGTGGGGCTCAGGGCTATTTTGTCAAAATTCTCCAGGAAAAGAGAAAAAGCACTGAGGCTTTCGCTAAAGCCCAGTGGGCAGGTCTCTCTGAGGACAGGGATTAAGTTTGTCTCTGTTGATCTCCCCTCCAGTCAACGCTCCTGTCTGGGAACCAGCTTCGGATTTTCTAGGGTTTATCCTCCCTCATATGTTTCCATTACCTTTGCATTACCCTTGCGCCATTTTTAGCTTTCCCTTTGGAGTACCTTTGCAAAGCAGAATAGATCTCAAAAGAACAAAGCAAATTTCAGTCCAGGCTCGTTCTAAATGAATTCCTTCTTCCTTCAACAATCCCATCTTAGGAAAGAATAGAGACCCTCCTGACTCCCAGGCCTGGGCATTTCTGCCAGACCCTCCCACCAGACCTAAAAGACCATCGCTACTGGAGAGGAGGGGGGGACAGTCTTGAAGGGCCCCAGCTTCCCTTCATCACAGCCCAGGACAATTTCAGGCTCTGATGGAGCTGATGGTGATGGGTTTGTGGATTGACCTTTTAGAGGATTATCTGGATTTGGAAGGGTCACTTAAGGGTCAGTAAGTCTGGGAGGACCAAGCCTAATTCCACAGAGAAGAGGTGGGCAGAAGGGTCTCTGTCTCCAAGTGATCCTTTCTTTCTTGGAACTGTTTGTCTACCCAGGGAAAGAGGTCTGATCCCTCAAAAGTTTCTTACTCAGCACCTCAAGCAATCTGCTTTCGGCTATGAGCTGTCATTTCTACTGAGCACCACAGTAATGGGAATGTGAGGTGTTTGTAGAGAGTAGATGATGCTTTTGAGTAATTTGTGTGGTTTTTTAAATGTAGGTTTTTAAAATCCTAATGTTCTGAAATGGGAGAAACACTGATGAGTTACAAATAACTCTTTGGAGTTCATTACCAATTGGAGGTTTTAGGTTGTTGATTGATTAGGGGAATGTTGATAACAAGATTGGCCTATTGTATGAATCTCTTACAGTATTTGGCTATATCTGCTTCTAACAGGGCAGAGTGTAGGATCAGAGATGATATTCCTAGATATTTGTGTAAGTGTGTTACAACTCATAAGGAGAGAGCTAATGAATTCCCAAAAGTGTTGATTTTACTGTCACCAAGATTGAGGGCAGGACTTTGGACCCGGGAAATTCAAGTGCTTTAGAAAGTTTGGCTAACTTTAACTTGAGAATTCTATTTATCCTTTCTGTTTTTGTCTGAAGATGGGGAGGCGGTATAGACAGAGGAAATTTTGAGTAAACATGAATGTCTTGCAGAGCTCTTTAATGACTGTCTCAGTAAAATAAGGACACTTATCCCTGGATCAGTAGATTAGGACTTCCCTAATAGGAAATACAAAGTTTAATGGCTTTTTTTTTTTTTTTTTTTTTGATGCTCTTCAACAAAGAAAGGATTCAACACATTTGAAAACAAACATGCAAACAAAAACCAAAACCAGAGAATGTGTTCATATTTCATCACAGAGGATAATTGTGTAAAATTCATTTGGAGGTTTCCAAATGGGCCTTGAGGTCTTGATTCTCATCCATGCCCCACCTTTACTATTTTGCCAGAATTATATTGCTTGCGGGTGAGGTGCCCTAGACAGGGCTCAGAAAACTATAGGCCACAGGCCAATTCTGAGCCGTAGTGTTTTTTTGTAAATAAAGTTTTGTTGGAACGCAGCCATGCCCATCTGTTTATGTACCATCTATTGCTGCTTTTACACCATAATGGCAGAGTTCAATAGTTTGCTACAGAGATTATATGGCCCCAAACACCTAAAGTATTGACTAAACTCACCCTTTATAGAAAAGGTTTATCAACCTCTAGTCCAAGATATCTCTAAGATGGAAAATTCTGGTCATATTACAAGTTCCTTAATGTGGTCACTGTAATTCTAGACTATTCTCAATGGAGTTGTGCTGTTTTGTGGGATATGCTTGAGAATTTGTGTTACAATGAGACTCATTCAAAGAGCGGGCATCCAGACTGTGGAGGGGTGGACTTGGACTGAGATGACCCCATGCCAGTTGGCAACAGTCAGCCAAGTGTGTTTCTTTTTTTTTTTTTTTTTTTTTTTTTTTTTGAGACGGAGTCTCGCTCTGTCGCCCAGGCTGGAGTGCAGTGGCCGGATCTCAGCTCACTGCAAGCTCCGCCTCCCGGGTTCCCGCCATTCTCCTGCTCAGCCTCCCAAGTAGCTGGGACTACAGGCGCCCACAACCGCGCCCGGCTAATTTTTTGTATTTTTAGTAGAGACGAGGTTTCACCGTGGTCTCGATCTCCTGACCTTGTGATCCGCCCACCTCGGCCTCCCAAAGTGCTGGGATTACAGGCGTGAGCCACCGCGCCCGGCCCAAGTGTGTTTCATCTGTACCTCCTGTCCTGGGCTCCCAACAAGAGAGGCTGGCTGCCTCCACCTGCTGTTCCCAGCAAAATGAGTTTTTGGAGATTCTGTCTCCCAAATTGACTCTCAGGAAAACAAAGTCAGAATGGAGGGAAAACAGAGTCTGTAACATTTTCAGGTGGTGACCCAAGGTAAAGCTCATCTTCTGAAGGCCACCCGTCTAGCAAGACCTGAAACTTGTCATCCTTGGGGCTGGTTTGGGCCATGGACTTACGGATACTCATCTGTTGACAATTCTGTGATAATTTCCCACCTCGTAGACAAATGAAGTTCATGACAAAACAGAAGATATAAGTGAGGTTAGATGAATAACATGTAAATTGTGGAAAGCCCTTGCTCAAAGAAAGCTGTTAGGATAAAAGTAAAACTGACTTTTACTTATTTACTATAGCAAGGGAGAACACTAAACCAACGATTCTTCAATAGTATCTTCTTAGGAGAAATGAGTGCATTTCATTTTATTTCTATGTGTTGGGTTCGGAAGTTTTTAGGGCAGGATATCAGAAGCAGGGAAAGAACTTAGACTGGTTGATTTCTTAAGGCAAGGGTCGATGTGTGAGGGGCAAGTTTCTAAGCAAAAAAAAGGAAGTTTGATGTGAGTCACAACATTCTGCCGTGATGCAAAACTGATAAGGCACTTGTTCTGGTTCTCACTCCCCAGTCCTTCTACAGGAATAACAGCTGTCACTTGTTGGGCCAGGCACTGTGGATTATATATCTCTGTGTACCTCTGTGCCAGACAGTGTTCACACCCCCTATTTAAATCTCACAATGACCCTGTACGTTGGCATTATTTTTGTTTTCCCTTTGACAGAGGTGAAAATTGAGGCATTTTCCCAAAATGTGGCAGCTAATAAGTGCCAGAGCCAAAGACAGCTCTTCCCTCTCACCAGTATCTCGTTGGCGCTCCTGCGGTGGGACCCATAACACTGCCGCCCTCATTCCCAGGCATTGTCTGCTTCTGTGTGGTTTTCAAGTAGCAGAGGTGTGCCCTCCAAACGTACCTAGTGGTCACACATTTTCATTCTCAGAAGGCCTCTTCTCATTTCTCTCCTTCTGTGTAGGTCAATATTAAGAGATAAAGCCGTGTAAATGATCAACAATCATTAAATAATCAGTAAATGGTGCTCAGTTTCATTAGTAATACAAATGAAAACCAAACCATAACGAAACACCATTATACACCCACTGGATAGAATAGACAAAATTAAAAACACTGATAATATCAAGTGTTAGCAAGAATTTGGAACAACCGGAACTCTTACATATTGGTGAGAGTGTAAATTAATAGAACCACTTTGGAAACTGTTTGCCAGTTTCTACTAAAACTAAATATACACCTTCCTTGTTACCCAGTATTTCACTCCCAAATATATATCCAACAAAATGATGTTCATGTTTAAAATGCTTATGGTAGCACTATTTATAATAGCTACAAACTGAAAATTTTCCAAAATCCCCATCAACAGTAAAATAGATAAATTACAGTATATTCATAAAATGGAATACTATACATCGATGAGAATGAATGAACCACAACTCACACAACAACATGGATGAATCTCACAAACATAATTTTGTTTTTTGTGTGTTTGCTTGTTTGTTTTTGAGATAGAGTCTCACTCTGGTGCCCAGGCTGGAGTGCAGTGGTGTGATCGCGGCTCACTGCAACCTCTGCCTCCCAGGTTCAAGCGATTCTCCTGCCTCAGCCTCCCAAGTAGCTGGGACTACAGGCATGTGCCACCATGCCCGGCTAATTTTCATATTTTTAAGAGAGACAGGGTTTCACCATGTTGGCCAGGCTGGTCTTGAACTCCTGACCTCAAGTGATCTGTATACTTTGGCCTCCCAAAGTGCTGGGATTATGGGCGTAAGCCACCATGCTCAGCCCATAATTCTGAACAAAGAATTCACACACAAGAATATATGCTGTATGGTTCTGTTTATATAAAGTACCAAAAAGCCAAAATTGTTTTAATCAGGATAAGGGTTACTCCCAGCTAGGGGAATAGAAGGACTAGGAGTCAAGAAAGGGGCTTCTAGGGTACTGGTAATATTCTGTTTCTCAAGCTGGGTGCTGAACACAAGTGTGTTCCTATTATGAAAGTTAATTGAGCTGTACTCTTATAATTTCTGTACTGTTTCTAAATGCATATTATACTTTATTAATATAAGTTTTACAAAGATAAAGGCAGATAGTCTCACCTTTCCATCCTATTTCATTCCTACCCAATAAAGTCCATTTTCAAGAGAAAGGAGTTACAGATCCAGAGGGCGTGTGTCTGAAATGCCATGCTCATCCATCCCTATGATGGAGGTTCCTGGTGTCTGAACTGCTCCATCCAGCCCTGTATGTGCTCTGCAGTGCGCCCCTTCGTCCTGCACTGATTATTTGGGTTCTGGCTGGGTTGAATTTTAGCCTCTTGTTTTTGGGGGTTGGCCAGGGTATATTCTTCTAGGTTAATAATATCAGAGATGGGGGAGGAGGGGGGTTGTGGATTTTTACTGTACGAAGCTTCTGAGGGAAATGATTGCATTTGTCTATTGATTAGTTACTATGTTCTTCAAGCATGGATTAACACCTTAGGGTAGTTATGTTAAGCTAGAATATTAAATGTAGACCATATATGCTTTGCAGTGCGCCCCTTTGTCCTGCACCATGAAGGTAATAGAAAGGAAGTAACAGGGTTTATAGTCAGACAGACCCCAGCTCTGCCACTGACCTACTATAGGACATTGAGCAGACCACTCAATCTCTCCAAGCCCCTATTCCCTGTCCTCAAACAAAATGATGACATATGCTGTTTGTTGCCTGCCCAAATACCCTTCCTTCCCTGCTCTTCACTTCCCACCAGGGCTGAGCACGCCAGCTGTGTGACTTCCCAGCCTCCCCTGTCGCTATAGCATGTGCATGTGGCCCTTCAAAACAAAACATTGGCGATGGGAGTGCAAAAGCATGGGAGGGCACTTGCGGTCTCGGTGACATTGTTGTGCCAGGCCCGGACCCCGACTTCTGGACAAATACAGTTGGGGAGAGGCCTTGGGTGATTTCTCTTAGGGGTCTTAGGGGTTTGGCTTCTCAATTCCTCCCACCAGGATAGAGGAGAGCTCTTTACAAGCTGCAAGCCAAGTCTTAGGGGAAGATAAGGAATCAGGCACATTGGATCCAACTATTAGTGGTTCAGAAGTACCTTCTTATGTCAGATTCAACAAGTATTTGTTCAGTGCCTATGAGTGCCAGCTACCACGCTATGTGCTGGGAACACAGCAGTAGACGAGGGAGATAGGATCCTTGCCTATCTATTAATAACAGTCACAGCAGATTAAGCAAACTTGAACATTGCCAGTTTTTCAAATCACTGCAAGCACATTCTCAAGTCTATATTTTGAAACCCAACAAATTCCAAGGACACTTCTAGGCCCTTTGGCTTGTGGTTGCCAGAGAAGAACTGTTTTGAGTGAAAAGGTATTTATTGAGCCTCTACATGTAAGATGTGAGTATAGAAACAGAGCGGGTGGGTTTTCACCCTTCAAGAAACTTAAATCCTGAAGTGGTTGCTATATGACAAATAGTTGATCTGAGTAGCATAAGGTATGTTCCAGAAACCACAGGGAGGTCTAGAGCAGTCGTGTCAGCTCTGGGGAGGAGGTGACCCTAAAGGTGGTAGGATTCTGTCAGACAGGAAGGACAGGAGATGGCCCCTGAAACCAAGCGAAGGCACTGCCTAAGTGGTGCAGAACACAAGCTGAGGATGGGGCTAGGAGGTGAATCGGCCCAGAGAGGTAGTTTGCAGCCTGATCCAGAAGAACCTTAACTACCAGGCCAAGGAAGCAGGACCACATCCTACGAGCAAAGGAAGATTTCAGGTAAGGAAGCAACATGATAGAGTGGGTGCTGTGGGAAGATGAGTCTGACATCTGCAGAAGAGACGATTTAGAGAAGAAGACGCTGGCGGCAGCAGCTAGAAGCCTGAGCAGCTTCAGAGCTTTCAGAGAGGGCATATTATCCTCTGCTTTTACTCTTGGATCGGATGCCCTGTCGAGTGTCTGTTGCAGTGTTGTGTGGAAGAACACTGATTGCCCCCCAATATCCATTTAACCCTTTCTTCTTTCTCACAAAATCCTGAATTTGTTTGGGGCAGCAAGCTTCTCTGTTAAAAATATTCACCTTTCAAGTTGAATTATGAAATTTAAAAAAATATTCGCAGCCCCCAAATCTAGCTAGGATGTCCATGTAACCCATTTCTGGCCAATGAGGTATATAAAGAATTTTACAGTGGGGCTTCTGGAAAGGTCTTGTTTTCTTGATAAAAAGACAGAATGGGCTTGCCCAGCTTTCCTCACCTTCCTCCTCCAGCCTGGAACTCAGATGTGATACCTGAAAGTGATGCAGCCATTTGTAACCATGAGAACAAAAGCTTAAGTCAAGAATGGCAGAACAGGGAGGTAGCAAGAGTCTTGATTTTTTAAAATTTATTTTTATTTTTTTATTTTTGAGATGGAGTTTCACTCTTGTTGCCCAGGCTGAAGTGCAGTGGCGAAATCTCGGCCCACAGCAACCTCCGCCCCCTGGGTTCCAGCGATTCTCATGCCTCAGCCTCCCGAGTAGCTGGGATTACAGGCACACACCACCACACCCAGCTTATTGTGCATTTTTAGTAGAGACAGGGTTTCACCATGTTGGTCAGGCTGGTCTCCAACTCCCAACCTCAGGTGATCTGCCTGCCTCGGCCTCCCAAAGTGCTGGGATTACAGGCATGAGCCACTGCGTCCGGCCGAGTCTTGATTCTTAATGAGCAACTGCACCCAACTGGACTGCCTATACCCAGGCTTCCAACTATGGGACAAAAATAACCCCTTACTTAAAGTTTCTCTTAAGTAGCCAAATGTAACTCCTAACTGATTTACATGGAAACCTTGAATGCCTCAGTTTTCTTCTTTCCATGAGCCCACAGCTGGTACAGGAACGGGTGATGCATCTGCTGTGCGCTTTTCAGAAGCTGCCCACAAGAACAGCAGAAGAGGCCCTCAGTCTGTTCTTCCCACCTTGGTCCCAACTCCCTCAGCCTTGCAGGGCCTCCCTGGCTTGTCTGGATCCTCCTGGGACCAGAGGACAATGCTAGCTGAGACAACCTAGCATACAAGATCCCAGGCTGTGAATCTAAGAGAAGGGTGCTAGGCCAGCAGTCAGGAATCCTGGGATCCCAACCCATCTCTGCCATGAATCATGGCATGACCTCAACCCAGTCATTCTCCATCCCCCTAGGTTTTAGTCACCCCATCTTTGAAAAGAGGAGATTCAGCTAGGTCTGTAGTTTTCAAACTATATAAATTAGTTTGCATTCAGCTAAAGATAGCAAAAGCAAGCGGGCAGATTTGCATTGGGCTAAAAATAGCAAAAGCAAGCGGGCAGACAAAATTAAACAACCAAAACCATAAAAGGACACACAGAGAGAAACAAAAACCAAAAATAGCATAACAGTTTAAACAACAAAGAAATTTATCATTGGAGGTAACAAGAAGTCCAGAGACACTTCGGAAATGGTTTGGGTAGCTGCTTCCCAAGGTCATCAGGCGCTCTGCAGTTCTCCATGGATTCTGGCTTCCTTCATGGGCACAGGCTGGCTCCCACAGCACCAGGCACAACAGCAGTCAAGGAAGAAGAGAATCCATCTTTTTGTGTTCCTTTTTTTAGAAACAGAGTCTCACTCCGTTGCCCAAGCCAGAGTGCATGGTATGAACACAGCTCACTGCAGCCTCAACCTCCTGGGCTCAAGTGATTCTCTTACCTCAGCTGCCTGAGTAGCTGGGACCACAGCTCCTCAGGGGTGCACCACCACACCTGGCTAATTTTTAAGATTTTTGTAGAGACAAGGTCTCACCATGTTGCCCAGGCTGGTCTTGAACTCCTGGGCTCAAGCCATCCTACCACCTTGGCCTCCCAAAGTGCTGGGATTACAAGTGTAAGCCACCAAGCCTGGCCTGTGTTCCATTTTTAAGAGCAAGAAACCTTTCCCATGAGCCCCTAGCAGACTTCTCTTTACCTCCACTGGCCAGAAGTGCCTATTCCTAAACCAATCACTGAACAGGAAAGTGAGATCACTGTCTGGTGTGAACATATGTTGGAGAGCCAACAGCAAAGGAGGCTTCCTTTCTAAAGAAATACCACACGTCCCCATGACAGAGAGCAGAGAAAAGCAAAACCCTTTGGACTGAAGATGGGGAGGAGACTGGAGCCCACCCCTGGATTCCTCAAGGTCCCAGTCACAGAAGTTCCAAAACTGCTGGACTTGATCTCTGAGACATCTCCCTGCTCTACTACCCTGTGCTTCTAAGAGTAATGGCTCTGGCAGAACAGGGTCAATATGACAAGGAAAACTAACCACATCTACTGAGGTCGCCCTGAAGACGGGGCCAGGCAATAGGCCTACTGTAGATACGGGAACTACATGGATCGTCTGTACTCTGCTCATAACAATAACAAGCACACACACACGTTTTCCGCTTTCCAGGATCTCGCACACATACAATCTCATCCAGTCTAAGAAGAAGTCCTATAAATAGTGTGAGGCCCATATGTCTACATTTTAGAGATGGGGAAACCAAGGCACAAGACAAGGAGGTATTTGCTCCAGAAAACGAGGGCCTGGTAGAGCCTAGCCTGGACTATCAGCTGCCAATTTGGCCTAAGGACAAGTGACACTCCTGGGAAACTGAGGGTGCCTTTATCCTAGGTGTGATGGGGAAGCCCCTGGTCAGGGTTTAGGGAGCCACGGGTTGCTAGCTGGGTGACTTGAGCTTCTCAATTTCTCTTAGCCTCACTCCCCTCCTCTGTAGTGAGGTTACTCAGAGGACATCCCTCTCGGGGCCACTGGGAGGACTGGGGAACCCTTTGAAGGCCCCCGGGGTTGTTTAAAAGACTGTGAGGTCATCTTGGCTGAGGGTCCGGACAGCTTAGGAAGGGCAAACTCTGTTCCTTTACCTCCAGACTGTACCCGAAGGAAGACTGAGCCCAAAACGTGGGGCTGCTACCCCGTGCCTGGCCACCGCCTCCACCCTGGGGCAGCCGAGGCTGTAGCCTGACCAGGCACCTCCCCCACTCCCTCGAGGCAGGCGGCTGCTAATGGCTCTCCCCACAAGCTGGTTCATTAAAGATTTGTTCTGTGGAGTTGTAATCAAAATAAACAGACGGGCCTGAAAGCCAGGGAACTAGAAACCAATTAAGAGGGAATGGAGATGGAAGGAGGGAGTGGTGGGGGCAGGAGGAGAAAAGCGGCCAGGGCTTTCCAAAGACTCAGTTCCCATGGCAGCCAGCTTCCAAAATAGTCTGGGAATGAAAAATAATGAAAACCACCTCGGAGAGAAAAGCGATCCTGGCAGGAGAGTCCCAACCTTGGGATTGGCTCAATCCCCTTGCTCACAGCTCCCAGAGGGCACCTGGGTGGGTCAGGGCACTGGTGACTAGTCATTCCCCGGCTCCATCCGAGGGGGTGACCCCAGTCATTCCCTGATTCCATCCAAGGTAGTGAACGGGTAGCCCTTCTGCAGAACCTCTGCTCGGGCTTTGAGCCACATTCCAGCCCCGCCCCACAGGCCCAGGAAGACCAGGGAAATGTGATGGGGGTGAGGGCAGGGGACTAAGAGATGGGGTGGGGATGAGGCTGAAAGGGAATGTTCAGGACACTCAGAGGCTTACATGGGGCCCAAGGTAGGATCCCTAGTCCAGTTGCAGAGGTCTTCCTGGAGGAAGTGACATTCAAACTGAGATCTGAAGAATGAGTAGGAGCTGGTCAGGAAATGAACAGAAGCAATGGGGCTTCAGGACGAGAGCACAGGCATTGCAAAGGCCCAGGGAGCAAGAGAGCAGGAGAGAGGGGAGCCAGAAGTACAGCAGGGCCGGCAGTTACTGAGCTGGACGTACTCTGTGCCCAGCTCAGTGCTCTCTTAGGTACTGAATCCTGAGAGGCAGAAACCCGTGGCAGGCTAAGGCTCAAAGATCTCAAGGTCGGGGAGCCAGGATCCCAGCATGAATCTGTGGACCCTGCACCCACCTTCTTTCCCCTCTGCCCAGAGCTGAACTTTCTGGGGCACCCCAGTTCCCTGCCCCTTCCCTTGTCCTGGTGACCCAAGAGCCCAGCACAGCCGAATTTCTAGCAGTCATTTCTGGTGCTATCTCGGAGGAGGCCCTGCTGCCCACTAGGAGGCATCGCCGGTTAACCATCTCCAGACCCCCTTGTGGTCTGGTTTCTGTTTCATTGGTGAGGCAACAGGAAAACTGAGAGCCTATTAAGTTGACTCGCAGATGCCAAAATGGAATCACAGCCAAAATTACCTTAACCCTTTCACACCCGCTCCTCCACCCGCCTTCCAGGGCCACAGAAATCAGAGGGTTGAAACACATGACCGCTTGGGAGAAGCGACCACCTTGGCCCCAGGGTATGGGCTCCTAGATCCAGAGCAGCACCTGGCCTCCCCAGGCAGGGCCGACGGGTCAGGCATCCATCCTGCGCAGGTGCAAGTCACGGTGCTGGTGACCGAGGAGCGCCCACCCAGCAGCCCTGCCGAATGGACGGGCTCATAGCTGGGAAGCAGGACTGTGCAAACCAGAGCTGGCTCTTCCAAACAGGGAAGAGGTCATGTGAAAGCTGCAGGGCTGAGCTGCCCAGTGGGGGTTCTCAGGGCACTGATCTTTCACTCTCATTCCAGGAAGTCAAGCCATCGCCAAGTGGGAGCCCACTGGAAATGGGGTGGCCCTGAGAAGGCAAAAACACAGCCATTTGTCTCTTAACTTAGTGTCCCCTGAAGGCCCTGCACAGAAAAGGATAATATGGGCCAAGGAAAGAGCACTGGACTGGGAGTCCATCCAAAAGGGAGCAGGGCATTTGTCCCGTCCTCGTGGCAGGGCAGAATGAGCACAGGCTTTGTAGTTAGATTCCCTTGAGCATCAAACTTATTTCCCCAACTGGGAGCTGTGTGACCCTGGGTCATTACTCCTCCCCGAGCCTCAGTTGCCTCAGCAATAAATGGATATACTATAGACTGCCTCGTAGAGTCTATATCAGGATGAAATAAGGTGCCAGAGTGCCCAGAGCAAGCTGGGCATGTAAAGGGAACTCCCTTGCCTCCAGGCCACAGCTTCAACTGTAAAATGGGCTGACGACCATCCTGAGTTAAGTGTGTCTAGCACTTGAGAGACTGCAGAGGGCTGCAGACACGTTCAATGGGTCTCTGGCTGGGGAAGACGCTGAGACGTTATTCCCTTTCCAGCCTTCTTTGCCCTTGGCGTTCCTCTCACCTGCCATCAGACAGAGGCCTCCCTCACTCTGCACAGCTTCCTCCTGGGTGGCTGTGAGGGCTCCGTGGCCACAGGGATAAAAGAACATTTCTTGTGTACCTACTCAAGGCAATTATCAGAAACTGGAATTATTATATCCCCTGCCCAACCAGCTTAGAGTTGAAGGAAATGCAGTTCAGGCACAGAAGGTGACTCACCTGGAGTCACATGGTTTCTAAGCCCTTGGGTTTAGAATCCCAGGCCTGTCTGACTCCAAGGCCCATGTTCCTGCCTCTGCCCCACTCCACATCCCCAGTTCACCAGCAGCATAACAGCCTGGGGAACCTGAGACCTGAACTGCCCAAATGCTGGGACTATCCTGGGGTGGCCTCCCCTCCTGTGGGTGCTGAGACAGGGGCCACCTCTCCACCATCGGGAGAGACAGACACTCCAAACTACCACCAGCTCCCTCGCTGGCCACGGACCACCAGGAATGAGTGGATGGGATGGGAAACAGGCAGGAGGAGGTGATGCTCAGGCCTGGGTGTGAATCTGGGCTCAGCTGTGTTGACTTGCACAAGTTTCCTCACCCCGCTGGCTCTCCGTGACCTCGTCTGTAGATCCTGGAGAGGAAGAACACTGTCCTATCTCGCAGGCTGTTGGGAGATTTAAATGAGATGACTGAAGGGTGTTGAAATGATCAAGCCTTGTTGTCACTGGTAATTAGCACACTCGTTATTTGTTTGTGTTTCTAAGCAGCAGATTCGCTAAGTGGGTTAAACCGCTTCTCAGTCCCAGCTGCTCAAGTGTCCTGTTGACACTGGTCCTGCTTTGTTCACAGACAGCAAAGGTGAATCCATGCCCTGCACAGTTGGAACAGCCCATACCCCAGGGGAGCCCGCATGGGGCTTAGACTGTTCACCTATTGTGCTGGTTTTGTTGGCCCTCAGGCCAACCAAGCAATGGCAGGCAAGTACAGCAGGCATTCTTCCTCCCCCGGGTTCTCAGAAATGCATAAACCAACACATGAGACCCACAGCCACCCTGGCGTATTTGCGGGTGGCTTACTATGTGCCAGGCACTTTGCTCCTCTACAGATAGAACACTGGGAGCTTCTCACCGCAGCCCTGCGATCGGGATGGCTCCTACCCCCCTCCCCTCCACTCCCTTCCGTGCTTCCCTCTCTGCCTCCTTCCTTCCTTCTCCCAGCTTTCCACCTTTGATTCCAAAAGTCAGTCCCAGGGCAGTGGCAGGAGCAGCAGGATTGCTGGCCCTCAGGGTACCTGTCTAGGGCAGGAGGGAAGGGCCCTGGGAAGTTAGGATCATGGCCCGGCTAAGAGGACCCTGGGGACCTGACTCAGGCAGAGCAGCGAAAGTCCCAAATTTGACACCTCCAAAAATTAATGCCAGAGGCTCCCTCAGCAAAGCATGGGGCACAATAAGAGCACCATCAAGGAGCATCAAATCAAACTGATCAGGAACTAGAGGAACGTAGCTTCCTCCAATGCCTGAGAAAACTGGGTCTCGATCCTTAAGAAAGGATGGAGAGAACCAAGGAGCCCAGAACAGCCAAGAGAAGGACTCTGGCCCTGAAGAAGCTGGGTTCAGGGGCTGAAAAGAAGCCCCCAGGGCTGGAGGTGGGGCTCTACTGAAGTAGTATCTCCTGAGCTGCAAGTAGCTGCACTCCCGTGTTCCCAGGTGTCCACAGAGCCGCTAGGGTCAAGGGGACACTGCTTCTCACAGGTCATCCATTCAACCCTCCTGGCCATCATGAGGCAGGAATCAGCTGGAGTGCAGTGGCGCGATCTCGGCTCACTGCAACCTCCACCTCCTGCATTCAAGCAATTCTGCTTCAGCCTCCCAAGTAGCTGGGATTACAGGCATGCGCCAGCACACCCGGCTAATTTTGTATTTTTAGTAGAGATGGGGTTTCTCCATGTTGGTCAGGCTGGTCTCGAACTCCCGACCGCAGGTGATCCACCTGCCTCGGCCTCCAAAAGTGCTGGGATTACAGGCGTGAACTACCACGCCCAGCCCACACCCAGCTGATTTTTTAAAAAAAATTTTGTAGAGATGGGTTCTCACTATGTTGTCCAGGCTTAGGAACCTGAAGTTTAGAGATGAGTACCAAATCCATCTCATGGTACTCACCTCTAGACTTTCTCAAAAATACTTGAGGAATAACCAGCTCTGGGTCACATAGTGTCCTTGTCAGGGCCATAAGGCTGCAAAGAACCTACGTGCTTATTGTTTAACAGGACAAAAATTGTTAACCAGAGATTACCCCAAGCCTTTCTCTCCCTTCCTGCTAAGGGAGCTCTGACTGGCGCACACCGTCCCTTCACTCTTCGCCCTTTAAGAGTGCCTATCTTGCAAGGTGTTTCTTTGGAACAGAATGCAAACTTGGAAGCAAAAGGGAAAGGGGAGGAAGATCAGAGAGGTGCTGGGCTAGTGCTGGGGATGGCTCTGAGGTGGGAGGAGAAAGAATTGTGCCAGGGAGGCACAGAGGCTGATAGAGAAATGGGGAGGGGGGGTGAACTAAGAGGTCTCCATGTGGTCCACTATCCCCCTTTGGGACTGCAAAACACAAGGAAAGAACTGAAGTTATAATGACATAAGATTTGGTTTCTCAGTTCTGTTCTTTTGAAGCAACACCACTGAGAGAAGGGACCACGTGAGTCGCAGCTTTCTAGGCATTCCATTTGTAAGGATGTGTGTGGCAAGAAATGGATACTGGAACTGAGGCAAAGCAGAGACCAGCCTCTTCCTCATGGCATCTTTGCCTTGCTTTGTGTCCTTGATCTTGGATTTGCAGCCTCCAGAACTGTGAGAAGTACGTGTCTGTTGTTTCTAAGCCACTCCATCTACGGTATTCTGTTCCGGCAGTCCAAACTAAGACAGGAGCCCCGGCCTTGCCCAGAGTGAGAGAGATACTCTCCCCTTCCTTCTGCCAACTCTCAGATCACACAGGGGTGAACTGGAAATTCCATCCTTCTATTTTGTAAGTACCTTCAAACTATAAAAAGCATTTTGTAAGCACCTTCAAAAGGTTTTTAAAACTTTCCAAAAAGAAATTTAAATGTGGGCAAATGATTTTTTGATCCAGGAAACATGTATAATGGGACTTTTAAGAAAGGGTCTCTTGGTATCCCCTTCTTTGATTTTAAGGAAGAGAAAGGGCTCTTTCCCCCCTGCCCATTGGAAGGGAAGACATGGTTTTCCTCTGTATGAGAGCTGCAAACTCCCCCAAACACCACCAACTCTTAGCTCTCTCCATCTTCTCATATTGACCAGAAAGCCGGAACTTCCATCCAGAGGCCCTGGCAACAGTGAGCAGTGCCACGTGTACATCTTGCATGCAGGGGATGGTGCCTGAGACAGGGCTGCCAACTGAGTGTACAGGGCAGATGTATCTGCCCAAGGAGGTATGCACTGAACTCTGCTGGCATTTTAAGCTGGTAGGCCAATGGTTTCTTCCTGTCTGGACAGAATGTGCCTTCATGAAGGGCTGTGGATAACTGTGATCACATGAAACTGTCAGACGAGCTGATCTGGACAACCTAGGGGCAGATCAGAGTGAATTATTGTGCTTTACAGTACTTTTGAAGAAAGGCAGTTTTATGACTTTCAAGTAGATACAGTAAATGGGAACCAGGTGTGACCAGCAGAGGCCTTGGGGAACTGCTTCAAGGACCAGCTAAGAATCAGCTATAACCAGCAAAGCAGTTGTTTATATGTGAACGAGCGAGCTTCACATGTGTTTTAAAATGTCTTGTTTGAATGTCTCTCCTGACACCATTTTCTCACTACCTTTTCTGCACTTCCACGAAGAAAGGGTTGGCTCAACAAAGGCTAACATCCCCCCAGCCATATCCAAATTATTACAAACCTCAAACGCCCACTTCCCCACAATCAAAGATGTTTGCCTGAGTTGGCAACTCATGAGGAAGCTTGCATTTCACAGCAGGAAGAAGGGGTTAGCCAAAATTTCCACATGGAGACAACCTTGATCCCAGCCCAAACCCATCTCATGGTACTCATCTCCAGACTTGCTCAAAAATAGTTGAGGAACTTAACTGAGTTTAAATACTAAAGGGAGAAAGAGGGAAAGTTGAAGCCTCCCTGATGAACTTGGACCTGGTATAGGGTTTTAAATAGTGATGCTTATCCAGTGACTACTGTGTACCTGCCCCCATGGGGGATGCTCTGATGAACAAGCCATGGTACATGTCCTCCAAGAAAATTGAACCTTGTGGATTTCAAATGGTGAGAGGGAACAAACAATGCATACAAACAATGGCACAAGGCAAAGTGAAGGTAATGCAACGAGGTAGAAATAAACAGCACTCCACAGTGGGGCAAGAGAATATTACTTCCAGCCAGAGAACCACAGGAGACTCTATGAGGGAGATCACCTGCGGTTGTAGATGTGCATCCTACCACCCAGCAATTCCACTTCTAGATCTATATGGGAGAAACTCTTGCAGGCAAACTCAAGGAAATATGCACAAAGACAATGCAGCTTTCGAGGTAATGTCAAAAAATTAGAAATAATCCAAATATCCCCTAATAGATAAAAGGATGAATAAATTGAGATATTTTCATACAATGAAATACTATACCTAGGTTGAAGTGAACATACAGAGCTCGATGTATCTACATGGAAAAACCTAGATAATCATTTTGGTCAACAATAAAAAAATACAGAAGACTATTTACAAAGATGGCATTATGTAAATTTTAAACTTACGAATTGACATACTCCTTATGTGAAAAATGCATCGGTACATAAGGGAAAAAGATACCCACTCACTTCAGAATATTGATCACCTTTGGGGACAGAAGGAGGGGTATGAGATAAGGAAGGAGCATAAAGGGGACCTCAATTATACCATTATTTCCTTTAACATTTTTAAATTAAATGTGATTAAATATAAACATTCTTAAAGCTAAGAAGTAGGCAGATGGGCATTTGTTATATGATTATTTCTCTGTATGTTTGAAATACATTCATTCATTAAGAAAATGAAGTCTTTCATTCTTCTAGAGATACTGAGTAAAATATTACATCTTTTTAAATGCACAGCTGGATTTCAATAAAGTAAAGAGAATTCTTCTAGAGCCAAAAACAAAGAAGTAACTAAAAACCAAAATTTTAACTGTGGTGAGTGATGTTGTAGAGACTGGTGGAGGCAGGGAGTTACTGGCCCTGATAACTAAAGAGCAAAGTGCTAAAGATATTCACTTAAAGGCAGCACTATACTCCAGGGGGACGACAGGGTCAGAGCTTGGGGGTACCTATGTCTGGTACATGGACAGCCTATAAGCTTACTGGTCTTATAGTCCAGGAACTGAGGAAAAAAAATCCTATCCTCAGGGTGTTTGTAGAAAACAATAAGCAACAACTGTTCAGCATCACAGCTACCTGAAGTAGTGACAACAGATGGGGCAAATGAGACTGGTGAAAAACTTATAAGGATGATGATCCAGGAAGTAAGATATCCACAGGGAAACAATTGGCAAAGAGTGGAAGACTTGGCTGGGTGCAGTGGCCCACACCTGTAATCCTAGCACTTTGGGAGTCTGAGGTGGGCAGATCACTTGAGCCCAGGAGCTCGAGACCAGCCTGGCCAATATTGGCAAAACCCCATCTCTACAAAAAATAGAAAAACTAGCCAGGCATGGTGACATGCACCTATAGTCCCAGCTACTCAGGAAGCTGAGGTGGGAGGATCACCTAAGCCTGGGATGTGGATGTTGCAGTGAGCTGATATTTTGCCACTGCACTACAGTTCGGGCAACAGAGTAAGACCCTATAGCAGAGAGAGAGAGAGAGAGAGAGAGAGAGAGAGAGAGAGAGACTTACTGGTTCAAAACATTTAAGAAATGAGAAAATATTTAGAACTGAGCAGTAATGAAAATAGCAACATTTCTAAATTTCTTGATGCAGTTTCAGAGATGTTAGAGGGAAAATTGCAGTCTTCATTTATAGCACATATAAGAAAACGAGTAGAGGGTTAAGTGTCCAGCTCAAGAATTTAGGGAGGAGGGAGCAACAAAGCAAACCTAAATAAAGTTAGATAAAAGAAATAATAAAGATGAGGACAGAGATCAACAAAATAGAAAATGGGCATAGCAAGCACCAACAAAACCAAAACACGGCTCTTGAAAAGACTGATAAAATAGACAAATTGCTGGCAATGCTGATTGATCTAGAAAGAGCAAAGGTACAAATGAGCATTCTGTAGAGCTGAGTTACTGCACCAGCCCCAACCCCACTACTTCTAGAACTGTCATGTGGGAAAGGAATAGCCTTCTCTCTTGTTTAAGCCACTGTCAAACTTCTTGCAGTCAAACCTAATCCTAACCCACACAGAGGGCTAGGCCAGGCCTGGGCTGGGTCCAGGCACCCTAACTAGGCCAAGCAGGATGGAGGAGGGTGTCTGCACCATGGGTGATCAGGCAAAGTGTGGCTTGAGAAGCAGAGGTGACAGATCAGGCCACAGTGAGGCTGGCAGAGCAGGCAGCTGTCCATGGACTGCCCTGATGAGCAGCGGCCATCAGGACAAGTGGTGACCTGTTGCACCTGCTTTCAACAGTCTCCTGACTTCCCAGGTGAGCACACTCCAGGGCTACCTCTTGGGGGCCAGACCTATTGGGCAGGTGTGGTTCCTCCAGGACAGAGGCTATAGTCTCTGATTCGTGTGCTGGTCTTTCACTTGCAAGTTTCAAAAGCCCAACTCAACCCGGCTCAAACAATCAAAGCAATGCATTCACTCATCTAGTTTAGCTCAATCCGCCTGCCCAAACTATGTTTCCAAAGATTCACAATGTTGGCCTCACGTGGTCCCATGCTACCCCTTCCTGCAACAGCCCAGATTCTTCTCCAGTGAAAGAAAAAATGGCTTCAGCAGCTCCAAACCTACCCTCCTCACACCACACCATCCAGGAAGACGTAGTTCCTTTTCCAACATCTCCCTTACAGGACTTGTGATTTGTTCTCCCTCACTGGCCAAAATTAGGCCATCTGCCTGTCTCTAAGCCAATCAACCTGCTTATTGACTTCAGCCAGTCAAGACCCAGCCTGGAAACTGCTGCTAAATTGAGTGACTCATGAATGACTGAGCCTCGCTCTCCTGGTGTATTAGAGCAGGTTTTCATAATACCTAACTGGTAATGTTTTCAGGCAGTATAAATAAAATCAGTACTTAGCACAACGCTTGATACACTCTGCATTTGATCAATGGTAACCATTAATAGCTATTAGCATGAACGCTAAAAACTGGGGCCCTGCCCAGGCGTGGTGACTCATGCCTATAATCCCAGTACTTTGGGAAGCCGAGGTAGGTGAATCACTTAAGGCCAGGAGTTCAAGACCAGCCTGGCCAACATGGCGAAACCCCATCTCTAATAAAAATACAAAAATTAGCCAGGCATGGTGGTGCACATCTGTAGTCCCAGCTATTCGGGAGGCTGAGGCTGGAGAATCTCTTGAACCCAGGAGGTGGAGGCTGCAGTGAGCCAAGATCGCAGTGAGTTGAGATTGCGCCACCGCATTCCAGCCTGGGTGACAGTGTGAGGCTCTGTCTCCAAAAATAATTTAAAATAAATAAATAAAACTGGGGCTCTATTCTTACCCTTGGGTTGAGAAAGTCAGGCTGGTGCGCCAATGGTTTGAAAGGAGTGTCAGTCTGGGGCTAGCTCCTGAGAAAGTGGTATCAACATTAAACTTGATCCCCAGCCCTATGGGGTAAACTGAGGCATGTGTCCATAATACAACTGAAAGCAAAGAGTCCCAGGGAAGTCCGCAGTTCCCTCTAATCACCCAGCAGCCCCAAGAATAAAGAGGCAGATGTGACTCTGCCAAAACACTACTTCCCTAGGGGATCCCCTCCCCTCTTTGTAGTCTCTCCAGGGATCATGCCTAGGCTGCTGGTGTAGGGCTGTCCCATTAAAAGGACACATTCAAAGTAAGAGGAACAGAAAGGCTGCAGAGCCCCCTCGGCTCAGCTCATGGGGAGTGATGGGGTCATACGCCCTGACAGGCCTTTACACAGGGAGAAAAATCTTTCTAATAGCCCAGAAGAATGCCCTAATCTGACATCTCGTTTAGCAGATTATTGGGTCTGGCTTTGATCTCTACTGGGCATAATGAGTGCACCTCTTGGGCCAATCAGCAGTCATTAATTAGTAGAACGGCCAGCAGGTGGGCCTGCCTAGGAATGGGGCCCTTTGCTTGCGAATTGGAAGTTGAGAGTGGAGCTGTTTATGAGCGAGTCAGACCCAGAGTGAAACTATGGGATATATCAGGGTCACCAGGACCAGCCCTGGGGTCTCTCTGGGAAAGTGCTCTAAGCTAGGCCTTCACATGTGACACACAATGCCACCCAGGGACTGGGCAGTGAAAGAAGGTTCCCCACTCCCTGCAACACATAACCCAATAGTGAGAATACAGCAGCAACTCAACACATAGCACACAGTGTAGGACACCATGAATCACAGTACCGCGATGGGACGACAAGCAGCAGAAATCACCCAGTTCTGTAACTGGCAAGTGGCTCTTGGCTTCCAATTACCCTTCCTCTTGGGGTCCTGCATCCCTCCCTCCCCCATGTGGCCCTTTGGGTTACTGGGAGCTGATGAGTGAGAGAGGGAGTATTGGGTTCTATTGTTTCATCATCCCTCAGAGCAGTGGAACCCAGCCTTGTGGTCCTGCATTAGGTTTCAACAGGGATGCAGCCAGGGAGACAGATAAAGATAAACCACGCTGGTGTTCCTGAGTCAGAAGGGCCGGGGCAGTGTGGGTGGGGACACATCCTGTAGACTTAGCATAGGAGGAGCTGAATTCATACACCATCCTCTGCTACTCACTAAATAACCATGTGGCCGGGCATGTTGGCTCAACGCCTATAATCCTAGCACTTTAGGGGGCTAAGATGGGAGGATCACTTGAACCCAGGAGTTTTAGACCAGCCTAGGCAACATAGTGAGACCCCATCTCTAAAAAATAAATAAATAATAAAAAGTCATGTGATCTTGGGGTAAATCCCCTTAACTTCTCTAAGCATTGCTTTGTCCTCTGTGTAAGGAGGGGGTTATTTTTTACATCGCCCTTGCAACATGGGCTGTACTTAGTTGCTGTATAACATCCAAACACAGAGTTAATACAGGTATTTTCTTTAATTTTTTAACCAGCGGCTTCTGAACCAGAATAGGCTCTGAGAGGCTCCTTGTATTTTAAGTGTTCAGAATTATTAATACAACTTTAAATCAGTGAAACTAAACATTTAACTTCAAAAATTAATGAACCCATTATAAAACATTATGTAAAATATACATTCATAGAAATATAAACATTAAGCATATCATATCAGAACAAATCATTAAGAGACAAAATTTTAAAAAATAAATCATCATTCAAAAGATAAGAATATGTAATTAACTGTGAAAATAAAAAATCAAATATTACTTCTTTTTTAGTACAATCCTAAAAAAAGAAAAAAAATTAAAGGTGTCATTGTTAAATGAAGCACATTTTGTGTGCAAATTTTCCCCACTGCCATAACAGCGGTCTCAGGAGAACAGCAAGGAGAAAGTTACAAACTGACAACAGATACTAACACCAGGATTGTGGCGGAGGAGGGGGTGATCTATCTCATTTAATAACTTTGAGAAAATATTTTTGAATTTTTTTCTGGCAGGAGTGGGTAGAGACTGAGATATTTTTCCTGATAGTAAGTGTGTATTTAGGTTTTGTTTTTGTTTTAAGCCTTCTTTACTCTCATCGGATATAGAGGTATAGAGGGAGATAGATGTCCACACCATTGTGGTCTTAATGTTCTTTGAACTAGAACTAGAGCTTCAGGAACAGTTTTGCTATTTTGCTATTCTGATTAGCATTTTTTTCTCCTCTTGAGAATTACGGAAATATAAAAAATAAAAATTATTTTTAAACCTTTCTAAATGGTATCTCTTTAGAGTTTTAATGTAGCATATAACCCTCTTGGTAGTTTTAAGACAAATTACTCTGATTTTAGGTTTATAAAAATACAAACTAATAGTATTGCAACTGGTATGTGATAATTTAAAATACACATAGAAAGACTAATGAAAACTGGTTTTGTAATGTCTTATTCTAGGTCAGTAGTTTCCAAATCTTTTCTTTCGTGGGGAACGTCTTTTGTTTTTGTTTTTGTTTTTAGACAGGGTTTTGCTCTGTCACCCATGCTGGAGTGCAGTGGTGTAATCATGGCTCACTGCAGCCTCGACCTCCTGAGTTCAAGTGATCCTCCCACCTCAGCCTCCCTAGTAGCTGGTACCACAGGCACATGTCACCACACCTACTTATTATTTTTTCTTTTTTTACATTTTGTAGAGATAGGGTTTCACTACGTTGCCCAGGCTGGTCTCAAACTCCAGGGCTGAAGCAATCCTTGGCCTCTCAAAGTGCTAGGATTACAGACAAGAGCCACCGAGCCTGGCTTCTATTGTCCACATCCTCTGTTGAGGGAACCAAAATGTCAAAACACAGCAAAAGCAGGGGAACATTGAACCAAGTAAGTGACAGGGCTCAGAGCCCTGCTTCCCTCCTTCGTTAACACCCTCCCTGCAAATACTTACACACAGTTTGCACACATGAACGTGTGGGGAGGTAGTGATGCCTGTGTTTATTCAGTTCATTTTGGGGGAGTGAGGGTTAACTAAGCACTTCTCTGTGCCAGCCTCTGAGCTAGATTCTGGGGAGACAATGTTGCTCACAGTCTAGCAGGGCGAAGGACATTCAGGAAATAATCACTGATAGAAACACTTGATGACACTGGTGGTAAGAGCATCTCCCCTCTCTCTGTGGCCCTCCTCCCCTGACCACAGACACACACATAAAGAGATCTAAGGGCCTGCAGGAGACCAGCTCACCCAGCCCCTACCTTCAGGAAGTTCTGACAGCCCACGGGAGCCTTGCAAAGGAGCCCAGTGGTTCCAGCAGGTCCTCCCGGGCCACTCAGAGGCCCTAGGGAACACAAGGACAGCAGGCAAGTCCCCTGGGCTGCTCCCTAGCTATGCCTCCCTGACGCAGGGCATCCTTGGGTGAGTCTCAAGGCACCTGCCTCTCCCTCACCCATCCCCACAGACAAATGTCAGCAGCACCAAGGTGGATCCAAGTTTTGTAAAGCCTGGAACTTACACAACTTAGGGGACTCTCTTTAGGAAACAGAACACAAAATTATTAATACAAAACTAGGTTAAAAAGTGAATATTTGGCCAGGTGCGGTAGCTCACGCCTGTAATCCCAGCGCTTTGGGAGGCCTAGGTGGGCAGATCGCCTGAGGTCAGGAGTTCGAGACCAGCCTGGCCAACATGGTGAAACCCCATCTCTACTAAAAACTACAAAAATTAGCCAGGCATGGTGGCGGGTGCCTGTAATCCCAGCTACTAGGAGGCTGAGGCAGGAAAATCACTTGAACCCGGGAGGCAGAGATTGCTGTGAGCCAAGGTCACACCATCTTTAAAAAGCCTCTCATTCTTTCCTAGAAATCACATCAACCAACACATTTTTCAAAGCTGAGATATACACAAAAACCAGAAATACAATATTTTAATAAATCGACTTGCTGACACACCTTTATAACACTCTATTCTCTATATTTTTGGCTTTGTGTTCTCTTTGATCGCCTCGCTATATGTCAACGATTTCATAATATATTTTTCTACAGAGAGATAGAATGGTGCTGCCTCTAACATCCTTGTTAAAAATATATACTTTGTTACTGAGAGTTTAGAGAAGTTTATTTCGGCTTCACAATGAATGTGTGAATTTTCAGGATAAGTGTTGTATTAGTCAATACTCTGCAGAGAAGCAGAACCAATACAATATATAGATCAGTCTGAGCCTGAAGGCCTGAAAATGAGGGTGCAAGAATGATGTTTAAGGGCAGAGGATATATGCCCCAGTTCAAACAGAGATATCAGAGGCGTTTGAACCAGAGCAACTCCATCTTGAATAAGGGCTGGATAAAATGAGGCTGAGACCTACTGGGCTGCATTCCCAGACAGTTAGACATTCTAAGTCACAGGATAAGATAGGAGGTCGGCACAAGACACAGGTCACAAAGACTTTGCTGATAAAACAGGCTGCAATAAAGAAGCTGGCTAAAACCCACCAAAACCAAGATGGCAACGAGAGTGACCTCTGGTCGTCCTCACTGCTACACTCCCACCAGCACCATGACATTTTACAAATGCCATGCTAACTTCAGGAAGTTACCCTATATAGTCTTAAAAGGGAGGCATGAATAGTCTACCCCTCGTTTAGCATATAATCAAGAAATAACCATAAATATGGGCAACCAGCAGCCCTCGGGGCTGCTCTGTCTCTGGAGTAGCCTTTCTTTGTTCCTTACTTTCCTAATAAACTTGCTTTCACTTTACAGACTTATCCTGAATTCTTTCTTGTGAGAAATCAAAGAACCCTATCAGGGCCTCTTTCCAGAGAGAGTGAATTCACACTTCCTTCACGATCTCGGCTCACTGCAAGCTCCGCCTCCCGGGTTCACGCCATTCTCCTGCCTCAGCCTCCCGAGTAGCTGGGACTACAGGCACCCGCCACCACGCCCGGCTAATTTTTTGTATTTTTAGTAGAGACGGGGTTTCACCATGTTAACCAGGATGGTCTCGATCTCCTGACCTCAAGATCTGCCTGTCTTGGCCTCCCAAAGTGCTGGGATTATAAGCATAAGCCACTGTGCCTGGCCTCACCTTTTCCTTCTATTCTGCCCTCAACAAACTGGATGGTCCCTACCCCAGTGGAGGGGGACTTCTTTACTCCGTCTACCCATTCAAATGCTAATCTCTTTCGGAAACATCCTCACAGACATGCCTGGAAATAATGTTTTACCAGCCATCTGGGTGTCCCTTAGCTCCGTCATATTAACACATCAAATTAACTATCCCAAGTCCACTCCTTGGCAACTTGGCACCCATACACATCTTCTTATACCACACTTTATCACCAAATAAAGACAATAATGTAACCACCCAAGGGGTTCACCTTGCCCGCCTGCCTAGACAGAGCCAATTCATCAAGACAGGGAAATTACAATAGAGAAAGAGTAATTCACACACAGCTGGTTGTGCAGGAGACCAGAGTTTTATTATTACTCAAATCAGTCTCCCCAAGCATTCAAGCATTCCAGGAGCAAAGTTTTTAAGGACAACTTGGTGGGTGGAGGGAAGCCAGCAAGCCAGGAGGCTGACTGGTCAAAGATGAAATCATGAGTTGAAGCTGTCTTCTTGTGCTGAGTCAGTTCCTGGGTGGGGACCACAATATCAGATGAGCCAGTTTATTGATCTAGGTGATGCCAGCTGATCTATCAAGTTCAGGGTCTGCAAAATACCCCAAGCACTGATCTTAGGAGCAGTTTAGGGAGGGTCAGAATCTTGTAGAATCCAGCTGCATGACTCCTAAACCATAATTTCTAATCTTGTGACTAATGGTAGCCCTACAAAGGCAATCTGGTCCCCAGGCAAGAGGGAGGTCTGCTTTGGGAAAGGGCTGTTACGGTCTTTTGTTTTAAACTATGCACTATAAACTGAGTTTCTCCTACAGTTAGTTCAGCCTATGCCCAGGAATGAACAAGGACAGCTTGGAGGTTAGAAGCAAGATGGAGTCAGTTAAGTTCAACCTCTTTCACCGTCTCAGTCATAATTTTGCAAAGATAGTTTCAATAACAAGGTTATAACGAAACTGCCTTTGCAAAAAAAAAATTGTAACTATAAGAAAATTATGACAGTGACAGAGAACTGATCTAACCACCCCCCATTTTGTCTTTAACCTCCACACTGGCCTCAGGCATTCCTGGGTTTGGGCCAAACTAACTTTGGGAGAAATTTAGTTTACAGTTTAAATGATAGCAGCTCTTTAATCCGCCTTTGTAAAGCTAATGAAAGACCACCAGGTTAGGAGGACTGAATTCATGCTAAGGTATAGACATAAATGATTACCAGTCATTACTCTGGTGGTCACAAGATTTGCAAATTCCCCAATTACTCCTGCAAATAACATCACTATTTTAGAGCCTATTATTGGCATTTTGAGACGTCTTTTCAGATTTTTGCATTTCTGACAATTGATGACTCCACCCAGCCCCATACCTCCACCCAGAAGCAGACTCAGCACATTTTCTCAGGACCATTTTTCACACCCCTGTGTTTGCATCTGCAACCAATCAGCAGCACTCATTCCTTGGCCTGACAAGCTATCCTTGAAAAATCCCTTGAAAAATTCAGAGAGATTGAATTGAGTAATAACTCTGTCTTTCACGTGGTATGGCTAGCTTCACGTCAATTAAACTCTTTATTGCAATGCCATGGTCTCAGTGAATCGGTTTTGTCTTGAAGTGGGAAGGAAGAAACTATCGGGGGATTACAATAATTCTGCCTAATATGATACAACTATCCCCCATACAACTGAAAATGCAATAATTCCTTCCCTAGGAGGTAAAGTCCTTAAGTGATGTCTACTCTTCTGATATCCCACAACTTAAATACTATGATATAAAATTAACAGCACTCAAATACTAATAAGGTGTTAATAAGGTGGTTACCTTATTAATGACATGTCAATGACATAAGGGCAATACCTCATGTTACATAAGAAAAGAAAGATATTTGCTTAATGTATGTATATGTTCACACAAACATATTCACAACAAAATAAGCATAAAATACTCATGACAATTAAAATTTTCATTTCTGTAACTGGTCACATTGTCAGAGGCACTGGAACCAGAACAACTCCATTGAGACCAACTGTGCTGCATTCCCAGGAGGTTAGGCATTCTTAGTCACAGGATGAGACAGGAGGTCAACACAAGACACAGGTCACAAAGATTCCACTGATAAAACAGGATGCAGTAAAGAAGCCAGCCAAAATCTGCCAAATTCAAAAAGGTGATGAAAGTGACCTCTGGTCCTTCTCACTGCTCATTTTACACTAATTATAATGCATTAACATGCTAAGAGACACTTCTACCAGTGCCATGACAGTTTACAAATGCCATGGCAACATCTGGAAGTTACCTTATTTGGTCTAAAAAAAAAGAGGAATCCTCAGTTCCAGGAATTCTTCACCTCTTTACCAGAAAACTCATGAATAATCCACCCCTTGTTTAGCATATGATCAAGAAATAACCATAAAAATAGCCAACCAGCAGCCCTCAGGGCTGCTCTGTCTACAGAATAGCCATTCTTTGTTTCTGTACCTCGTTAATAAACCTGCTTTCACTTTATTCTGTGGCCTTGCCCCAGATTCTTTCTTGTGGGAAAACCCTCTCTTGGGGTCTGGATCAGGACCCTTTCCCGGTAACAATGTGGTCATAACTGTTATTTGCAACTACCTCCTCTACTACACATTATTCCATTATTCCGAGGTTGAGCAGGCACCTCAACTTCAGATGGCTGTGGTTCTTTACTTGGCTAGGTATCCCAAACCTTTATTACTGAAGTGTCTGGGCCATTAGTATTCAGGCCCAGATTGAGTGTTATTGTTTTCCATTAATCTTTTTTTTTGAGGGAGTCTAGCTCTATCACCCAGGCTGGAGTACAGCGCGGCTCACTGCAACCTCCACCTCCCGGGTTCAAAGCAATTTTTCTGCCTCAGCCTCCCGAGCAGCTGGGATAATAGGCGCCTACCACCATGCCCAGCTAATTTTTATATTTTTAGTAGAGATGGGATTTCACCATATTAGCCAGGCTGTTCTTGAGCTCCTGGACTCAGGTGATCCTCCCACATCAGCCTCCCAAAGATTACAGGCGTGATTACACCACGCCTGGCTATTTTCCATTAATCTTAGTCACTGGGCATGGTAATACTAAGAGACACCCTAAAGGATCTCCTGTATCCTAGATATACTCCTTCTTACCTCTATTGTGGAGTAGTAGTCCAATTTCCCCAATGGCAGTCAGGTAAATCACCCCAGCCTATACAGTAACTCCCTTTTTGCCTGTTTACTCAGAGTCATGAGGCACCCAAAGTGGCTGAGTGGTAGTTTTAACCTCCAGTTCAATGGAATCGTTGTTTCTCCTTGTGGAAGCATTTCTTTCTCTGGAACTAAGACCTTCAGAACAGTAGAGCATAAAATTGTGGGAAGAGGAAGCAAAAGTTTGCTAGTAGATGAGTAGGGGTGATGATGAGTGGTTCTGCTGCCATTTTCACCCCTTGATTCCTGAACCCATGAATCCTGGCTCTGGAAGAAACAGCACCATATACAAGATGCTAATTCAGAACATATACAGCCTTCTGGAGAACCCTGTCTCAGCCCTGCGAAGTATTCCCACCACACTGGTGCTGTGGGTCTTTGAAAGGCCATGTTACTGTTCTATCAAGCCAACTTCTTCAGGATGGTAAGACCAGTGAATTCCATGAATATGGGTCACTTTTGTTATGAAGTGAATCTGTGTGGAATATAATTATGGTGAATAAGGCATTCTGTAAATCACCATGTGGTAGTTTTGGCAGAAGTATCATGTGCAAAGAAGATAATCATATCCAGGGTATCTATTCCAGTAAGGGTAAAACACTGCCCCTTCCACAGTGGAAGTGGTCCTGTCTAATCAACCTGCTACTAAGCAGCTGGCAGATCACCTTGGGGAATGGTGTCATATCAGGGGCTCAGCGTTGGTCTCTGCTTTTGGCAGATTGGGCACTCCATGGAGGCTGTAGCCAGGTCAGCCTTGGTGAATGGAAATCCACGTTCCTGAGCCCCAGCATAACCTCCACCTCTGCCCCCATGGCCACTTTGCTCATGAGACCACTGGTCAATGACAGGAGTGGCTAGGGAAAGAGCTTGACTGGCTGGTATCCAAAGAATGAGTCACCCTAACCACTTGATGATGATAATTATTATTATTTTTAAGACAGAGTTTCACTCTTGTCACCCTGACTGGAGTGCAATTGTGTGATCTCGGCTCACTGCAACCTCCGCCTCCCGGGTTCAAGTGAGTCTCCTGCCTCAGTCTACCAAGTAGCTGGGATTACAGGCATCTGCCACCGCACCCAGCTAAATTTTGTATTTTTAGTATAGACAGGGTTTCACCACATTGGCCAGGCTGGTCTTGAACTCCTGACCTCAGTTGATCCGCCCACCTTGGCCTCCCAAAGTGCTGGGATTACAGGCATGAGCCACCGCACCGGGCCACCACTTGACTATTACAATTGTCTTCTGCTGAGATTATTCTTTGATAAACAATCACTGGGGCACAAATATCTTCACATTTTTTACCCATTCAGAAAGATCTATCAACATATTTCTTCCCCAAATTTCTTTGTCATTAATTTTCCAATTGTGTTCCTTCCAAGTCCCTGACCATCCAGCCAAACCATAGGCTACAGCCCTTGAGTCAGGATATAATTGTGTATCTGGCCATTTCTCCTTCTAAGCAAAGTACACAACTAGGTTGCACTACTTGAAGTTCTGCCCACTGGAAAGATTTCCCTTCACCACTGTCCTTCAGGGATGTCTCAGAGAGAGGCTGTAGTGCCCCAGCTGTCCAACTTCAGGTGATGCCTGGATATCATGCAGAACCATCTATAAACAAGGCTCAAGTCTTCTCTTCCTCTGTCAACTGATGGTAGGGGGTTCCCCATGAAGCCATAGGTGCAGCCTGAGGAAGAGAAAGTACTGTAGCAGGAGTCAAGACTATGGGTATTTGGGCCACTTCTTCATGCCCACTCAGGCCTGATCACATATATACACTTCCATTGATAATGGAGTGTTACTGAACACTTTCAACTTTATGGCTAGGTGGGTCAGATAACACCCAGTTCATGATGGGCAGCTCAGGTCTCGTGGTAACTTGGTGTTCCATGGTCAAGTGTTTAGTTTCTACTAAGGCCCAGTAACAGTCCAAGAGTTGTCTCTCAAAAGGAGAGTAATTATCTGAAGATTATGTCAGGGCCTTCCTCCAAAATCCTAAAGCTCTGCACTGCCATTCACCAATAGGGGCCTGCCGCAGGCTCCAAGCAGGATCCTATCTGCCACTGTACTATCTACAGATTGTACAGTGGTACAATCATGGCTCACTGCAGCCTTGGCCTCATGGGCTCAGGTGATCCTCCCACCTCAGCCTCCCAAGTAGCTGGGACTACAGGTGCACACCACCATGCCCAGGTAATTTTTTGTAGAGACAGCATTTCACCACATTGCCCAGGCTTATCTTAAACTCCTGGGCTCAAGGAATCCTCTTGCCTTGGCCTCCCAACGTGCTAGGATTACAGGCATGAGCCACAGTGCCCAGCCAGGCTAAAGAGTTAATATGCCCTTACAGTAGAACAGTGAAGATATACTGCTGGTCTTGACAGCTGAAGGCAAACTGCTTCTGGTGGGCCTTATGGACAGAGGTAAAGAAAAAGGCATTTGCCAGATCAACAGCTGCATACCAGGTACCAGGGCACATGTTAATTTGTGCAAGCAAAGAAACCACATCTGGAGTCATCACCTGGTTAAGCTTACGATAATTCACCGTCATTTTCCAAGATTCACCTGTCTTCTGCCCAGGTCAAATAGGACGATTGAATGGGGATGTGATGGGAATCACCACCCCTGCATCTTCCAAGTCCTTAGTGGTGGCACTAATCTCTGCAATCTCTCCAGGAATGCAGTATTGCTTTTGATTTGCTATTTTCCTGGGTAGAGGCAGCTCCACTGGCTTCCACTTGGCCTTTCCCACCATAATAGCCCTCATTCCATAGGTGGAGATTCTTCCAGCTACTAAGTATGTCAATTCCAACAACACATTCCGGAATGGGAGGAATAACCCTGGGTGGGTTTGGGAACCCACAAGATCCATAGTGAGATGGACCTGAGCTAAAACTCCATTGATCACCTGACCTTTATAAGCTCCTGCTCTGACTAGAGGGCCACAGTGACATTCTGGTTCTCCTGGAATTAGTGTCAGTTTAGCCCCAGTGTACAGTAGTCCCTGAAAATTTGATTATTTCCTTCTCCCTCATGCATAGTTACCCTGGTGAAGGCTGAAGGTCCCTTTGAAGAAGGCTGGGAGAAAGACTAATAGCATAAATTTTGGGTATTGCATGGGGTCCTTCCTTGAAGAGACTCGGCTTCCCCTCCATTCAAGGGATTCTGGGTCTATAAATTGGTCAAGTCTGAAAACTAATCGAGGAGCTGTGATGCTGTTTTGGTGATTTGGGTTACACTTTTGTTCTCTTGACTTAAAACATTTCTGCTTAGAAAAATCAACAAAGAACTTAGTAAGCTTCTTATCTGTTTCACTCCTAGGTACACCATGATTAACTAGCCAATGCCATACTAGTCTGCATGAGCCGGACTATTCTGATTGGTGTTTTGCCTCTGCTGTGCATTAAGGTAACTATACCCACCTTGCCTTTGATGGCTGGGTGCCACCACTTGGCCCTGTCACCTTGGAATCCAATTACCCCCGTTGCATGTAGGTTTCTTCCAGTTGAGTGGCTACAGTTTCCAATGTGAAGTCTGGCCTACAGAAAAGCGTGATCACAGAGCTCTCCAAGGATGCTGGGGCTCCACTCACAAATCTATTCCTCAAAATACTGGTAAAGGGTATGTCTTCTGGACTCTCTCAGTGTGGGTGAAGGGGTCTTAAATGACAGATTCACTTGGACATTCCAATCTCCTAAGCCTCTGAACCATTTTCTCTACCTTAAACCAAGGGAGGTCGGGCATTTCCAATTCACTCTTGGTGGCCTACCTTTCGATCCATATTTCAGCCAAACAAACTGTTAGAATCCTTTGTAACTCCCCCAGCTGCAAAATTAAATGCAGAATTTCTGCTTAGTGGGCCCATAGCAATAAATTCAGCCTGATTCACCTTTGTGTTCCTTCTACCATTACCCCACACTCTTAATATCCACTTCCATGCATGTTCCCCAGATTTCTATTTGTATAAAGGAATTATTTTGGGGTGCAGTATACCCCCTCATGGGTCACACTATGTACCTCACCTTTAGGGGGCTTCTAGGACTCGAGTCTAGATATAGGTCTAGAAGCAAAGAGTGGTGATGAGGTGGGCCCAGGGGTGAATCTGCCCTGTCTTATACAGCAACTGCTTCAGGGAAGGCCATTACCGGTTCATCAGGCAATGAGGATTTATCCCCACTACTGTGGGTGAGGAAGCCATTTTTGCTAGGAGTGGGTAGGCAACTTCACTGGAGGTAGGGATGCCACTTTCACTGGGCGTAGGCCAACCTCTTCCATGGTAAAGAAGACTTATCAGAACTAAGAGGCTCAAGGTCTCCAGCTTCATCAAGGTCTTCCCATAGGTCACCAACCCAACTTACAGGATATCATTCTTTCCCAGTCAGCGCCCTCACTGTAACAGTAGAGACCATGTGAGGCTGGAAGTTGTCACTCAGTCAATCACAGGATTTGTTTTGCATGTGATTTTCAGCAGTTTCAGTCCTGAAATAAGGTTATCCTTCAGGGCACAACTAGAAGATCTTTTATGCACTGTTTGAGGTAGGAATTTGAATCCATGATCTCATCCTTTTCTTTTACAACTATGTTCAATGACATTAGGAACAAGTAACCAAGTAACCAATGTCATTATATTCCTCAGTTTTCCAAAAATGTTTGAAATATCTTAAATGAACTCACTTAGCTCCTTGCTTCTTATAAGTGGTTGATTAGAAGTATCCAATGCAGATATTTTGCATATCTCTATAAAGAGCTAACACCATGAACAATCAGATTAGAGGGCCATTCTCATAAACCTCAGAACCAATTCAGGAAACTCGACCTTAAAATTCTGTTCTCCTAGAACCATTATTGATACTAAAATCTGCATTACTAAAAGTTCTCCTGAGAAAGAGAACCAATAGGATATATACACACACACACACACACACAGAGATTGTTTATAGGAATTGGCTCATGTGATTACGGAGGCTCAGAGGTCCCTCAATGTGCCATCTGCAAGCTAGAGAACCAGGAAAGCTGGTGGTATAATTCAGTCCAAGTCCAAAGCCCAACAACCAGGAGCACTACTGTCTGAGGGCAGAAGAAGATGGATGTCTCAGTTCAAACAGAGGCAGAGAACAAGTTTGTCTTCCTATGCCTTTTTGTTTTATTTGGGCCCTCAACAGATTGGATAATCCCCACCCACATTGGTGAGGGCAGTCTTCTTAATCTACTAATTCAAATATAAATCTCTTCTGGAAGCAGTCTCACAGATACATCCCAAAATAATGGTTTATCGACTATCTGGGCATCCCTTAGTCCAGTCCAGTTGACACGTAGAATTAACCACCACAGTTGTCAATTAGGAGCAAATCTCTAACGTGACCTGTAAGACTACAGGAACTTTTCCACAGACCAGCTTCTGGCTCCGTGCATTTCAATCTTGTTTCATTTCTACTTCCTACACGCTTCCTATACTAAGAGCCACAGGACACATTCACGCTGCATCACCCCAGGTGCGTCAACACCATGGGTGGTAGGAGTATTCCTGGAAACAAATCCTCCCCAATAATTGTCATGATACATGGAAGTGACAAAGAGCCACATTCATGAAATATATACATATATTGCATCCCACATAAATATACCCCATTTGTCCACATTAAATGCATCCCTCAATTCAAGCTTCCCTAAGCTGGGTCCCCAAAATGCCCAGTTATTCTGATACCCTCTGGCAGAAGGGAAATGTGACAGAAGGGAAGTCAGGGTGAAAAGAGACAGCAGCCTTAAATGATTGTGGTTGATACAATATACCTTTGCAAATTTTACAAACGTGAAAGCATTGCCAGGGCCCCTCCCGGGGCCTTGGAAGGAGCAAGTGGGGGCCCAGCATAGCTTTGCATAAAGGCACAGTCCTTAGAGATGAAAGAGATCAAGAGAAGGGTAATTACTGAGGCGGGGGCCTCAGGGCTGCATCCTCTGGCACAATTATGTTAACAAGGTAAATTATCCCCAGATAAACCTGTACCTAATAAACCTGGGCGGCTTGTGCCTGGAGCCCTCACTAGGAAGGAGGACTTCAAAGTCGATAGCCCAGTCTTCAGAGTTGGTTGTCTCCCACTGTGGACTCCAGGCCTGTCCATGGGCTTCAGGCCAAGGAAGGGCCTGAATGTCACCTCTCACAAAGCCCCAGGATGACATGGGTCACATATGAGCACCCACACTGTCTCACATACACAGACACACCTTCCACCACTCCAGAGCTCATCCATAGCCAGTGCCTCGCCTTACAGAAACCACCACACACACATACACACACCCGCCTAACAGCAATTCCTAAACACAGAACCAGGCTCTCCAACAGGCCTGAACATGGGAAGATTTCTCTTTGTAGGGAGAGATGAGGCTGCTAAGGAAATGGAGAAAATTGTTTCCTCTTAATCCCCACCAACAGGATAAGGAGTCACAAGGAGCAGGCACCGCTAGCCTCCTTCTAGCTCACACGGGCGCTGGGCTCCGTGGCTTTGCAGACCTGGGCTGATCGCTCGCTCTGCCTCCATTTTCACACAACATCTCTCTTCCTCCAAGATGCAGGGAAAACCCTGGACCAGACAGTGGGGAAAGATGTTGCATTCACATCCAAACACTCTGTGCTTCAGAGCAGCTACGGACAGAGCTCAGACTGTGCCAAGTCCGCAGAATGTCAGCTGGAAAGCTGGGACGATGTCAGCCACTGACCATCTGTCCCCTGCCTCCATCCCAGGACAACAGGAAACAACGTGGGAACAGGGATGGGGAGGTATAAGGACTCTCTATCTCCAGCAGCTGTAGGGTTTGCCAAAGTCCTTGTCCCACAGCGCTGACTTTTCAGTTCCAAACCGGCACAAACTCCAGGTTTGGCCAAGGATCAGCAAAGAGTATTTCGAGAATACCAAGCTGGGAGTCAAGGTCCTGGGTTCAAGACAGTCCGGGGAGAGCGAGGGGAGATAATGGTCACGAGTGTCCTTGGAAGGCTGGGTGGGTGGGTGAGGGGCCCACCGCCCTGAGGAACAAGAGCCCTGAGCGGGCTGACCGGTAGAGCTCTCTGGGCCTGGGCCAGGTCTTTGAGGCTCTTCCGCTCAGGAAAACCCGTTCTCTTTCCTGAGCCAGAGGGAGCAGGAAAACAGGAAACACATGTTATTTGGGGGAGGCTGAGCACCCAGCCCTGAGAAGCCCCCGGGAGGACCTGCTCCCTGCATGAGAGTTTCCTGCCCCACCCGGGGACCTGCCCTGACCAGCTTTGAGGGAGAAACGTGCTTATCAAGCTCATACAAAGAGCCCAGAACTGGTAGGCCAGATGCCTGCATTCCTACTTGCAATATTCCTGTGCAACCTTGGGCAAGGAGCTCCACCTTTCTAGGCCTCTGTCTCTTCCCCTGTCCAGTGAAGGTGACTGGCCCTGCCTTCCTCTCTGCCCTGCCTGCCTCACTAGCTTTGCAACCATGAAGTCCCACACACAGGGAAACACTGCTAGGAATCCCAAGGAGATTCTTCCCCTCCCCATCTTTTAAAACTCAGCCTCCAGGAAGCCTTCCCCTAATGCCCCAAAGTGAAGATAGACTCACTTATGAGTGCCCCTCTGGCATTCACCACTTCCGCTCTTTGAGGGGCATGACACATTCTCTGCATCAGACAGAAGTCCTTGATATCTGGTCATCTTGTCCACAAAATCATGAGCAACCTGAGGTTCAGTGGGTCTGGTTATTCTTTGCGCCCCTCCCCAGCTGCCAGCAGGTGTGGGAGAAGCACTGGTTAAAAGCACTGAGCCTGTGTTGGATAATGAGACCTGCCCTCGACCCCACCCACACCTCTCCTCCTTGATCCAGTCCTGGCCAGTAAGGACTCGGGATTTTGCGAGTGCAATAACCAGGGCACACCAGGAAAGTGGCTCAGCAGACCAGGAGGTCCCTCTGAGATCTCTCCAAGCTGCCTGTGGCCAGGACAGGGTAGCTCTAGGAAGACTTTACTGGTCCCGCGTCCACCTGCCTACATCCTCCTCAGAACAGCATTGCAGGCCTGGCTTGGCTCACTGAGCTCAATATCTCTCAAGGCCAGTGCCTGGGTGTGGTTTGAAGGCTCTAAGAAGGCGTGGGCCTTTGGAACCACTCAAGGATGCCTGAAGTGCTGAGAGTATAGTGTATGTGCTATCTCATTGAGTGTGCTTATTGTGTCATTATTCCCTTAGAAGTGTTCATAATTTTTTCCCTCTATTTCCCTTCAGAAGCCTGGCCTGGGCATGATGACTGGCAAGTGCCTTAGAGAAGTTAAGGGGACTGGTGAGAGGGAGGCCAGGCTGCTAGGTTGGCTCTCCCTACAGAGTGGGAGCTGGCAGAGATGCCCGCCAGAAATGAGTCTCTCTATTCTATTGTGTAGAGCCCGCAGTTCCCAGCCACTCTTGCATCTAGGCAGAACCATGAGACTACTTGTCACAGATTGAACATAAAGTTAGTGACAGATGTTACATTCAGGCCAAGGTGGTTAGAAAAGGTTGTGTCTTCTCCACCCACTCTTTCCTGTCTGCTCTCTAGGTGCAGAGGACTCAGGCCTAAGAGAGGGCAGAGTCATTAGGTACAAAGAGCTTGGATCCCTGAATCACCATGTGGAAGGCCTCCTACCGACCAGGAGCACCCACAGTGGACTGTTATGTGAGTGAAAAGTAGCCTCTATTATGTTCAGCCACTGAAATTTTGGGATTTGTTTCATCAACCTGCATTACCCTAATGCAGTTGCCTTACAGGGACAAGACTGTAAGGAGGAAACGGGTGCAACACTCCAGATCTGCCTACCTAGGCCCAATGTAGGACTTGGAATGTGACTGGGCCCACTTCCTCAGCCTTGGCCTTTGGTTTGGCCCCAGTGAGGGGATGCTCTGAGTTCAGGTGACTAAGAGCAGAACTTTCTATTTCTCACTCATTTTTTGGCTTCCCAGAATCAATCCTAGCCCCACTCTAGACCCTCCTACACTGGGCCTTCCAACTTGACATTGTGACTGGGAACCTTTCCGAATCCTAACTTTTGACATTACATCCTGCCTAGGATGGTCTTTCCAATCTGTCTTAGAGTCTCTCTGGGATCATGGTTCCCTCCCTTCCTCAGAGTCTGTTGAGCCCTTTGCAAGTCCAGGGGCCAGATCAGGCCCGTGGCTGCCTATAGCAGGATGACTCCATGCCAAGGATGTTCTGTGCCTTATCTCATTCAATCCTCACAACAAGCCCATGAAGTAGGCACCTGGGTCACCATCTTGATTCTGACCTTTGGATGTCATAATTCCCATTTTGCAGATGAGAAGACCAAGGCATGAAGAAGGCACACTCGTTCAAGGACATATAGCTCATTTGGTAGGGCCAGGTCTAGAATCCAAGTCATGTGGTCTCTGGAGCCTGCACTCTGAACTCACTATGTCATAGTCCCTTGCAAATATAGGTGTTCAATAAATAGGTGTTAGATTAATCCTTTTTAATTTTAAAAGGCAAGGCAGACAGATTACCATTGGCCAAACAAAAGCCTCTAGGTTGGTAGTATTAGGTGGCCCTGGGATCTTCTGAGGAATGTTCCTAGAGAGGGTGGCACTTGGGGTCAAGCCACATGATCTCACTGTCCCTGGTTTTCTTTCCAAGATCCTGCCAGTAGCTCAGGAGCATGTGTTTGTGTGGTGTGTCTGTGTGTGTGTATGTGTGTGTGTGTGTTTGTGTGGTGTGTCTGTATGTGTGTGTGTGTATGTGTGTGTGTACATGTAAATACAACAAGGAGAGGCTTTAAAGCAGAGCTATCCAATAGAAATAAGATGCAATCCATAGGCTGGGCGCGGTGGCTCACACCTGTAATCCCAGCACTTTGGGAGGCCAAAGCGGGCAGATCACTTGAAGTCAGAAATTCAAGACCAGCTTGGGCAACATGGCGAAACCCCATCTCTACAAAAATTACAAAATTAGCCAAGTGTGGTGGTGCATGCCTGTAGTCCCAGCTACTCAGGAAGCTGAGAGAGGATCTCTTGAACCCAGGAGGTGGAGGTTGTAGTGAGCCATGATCATGCCACTGCACTCCGGGCCTAGGCAACAGAGCCAGATCCTGTCTCGGAAAAAAAAAAAAAACAAAAAAAAGGCAAACCATACATATAATTTTAAATTTTCTAGTAGCTGCATTTTAAAAAAGGAAAAAGAAACATGTAAAACTGACTTTAGTAATGCATTTTATTTAATTCATTATGTAAGAAATATTATTTCAATATGTAATGAATGTGAAAAATTAATGAGGGCTGGGTGCAGTGGCTCACGCCTGTAATCCCAACACTTTGGGAGGCCAAGAAGGGGTGGATCACCTGAAGTCAGGAGTTCAAGACCAACCTGGCCAACATGGTCAAACCCTGTCTCTACTAAAAAAAAAAATACAAAAAAATTAGCCTGGCATGGTGGTACGCACATGTAGTCCCACCTACTCGGAAGGCTGAGGCAGAAGAATCACTTAAACCCAGGAGGCAGAGGTTGCAGTGATTGGAGAGGTTGGAGATCGCACCACCGCACTCCAGCCTGGACGACAGAGTGAGACTCTATCCCTGCCCACCTCCCCACAAAAAATTAATGAGATCCTTTACATTTCTTTTTTTGTACTAAGCCTTCAAAGTTCAGTATGTACTCTACATGAACAACATGTCTCAACTCGGACCAGCCACATTTCAAGTTCTCAAGAGACATAAGTGGCGAGCGGCCACACTGCATTGCACAGCACAGCTCTGTAGAGGCTCTGGCCTTGTGGGGTCAGGCTGACCCTGGAAATGAGGCTTTAGAGCTCTCCATATGGTGTGCCTCCAAGACTCTGGAGAGCCCAAATACTAAGGCCTCGCCTAGCAGAGAACTATGAAAGTCCCTAAGTAGCATGCAAGCTAATAAATGCTGAATAAACACAAACTGCTATGTGTTACGATCCAGGGAGCGCAGGAGATGGTTTTAATCTGCTGCAAAATCGGCATGTGTTTGTACTTTCCTATTTACAGTAGGCCTATGAGGAGCCTTGTAAAGAGCTCGAGGAGCGCCAAGTAGCCCAGCACTCAATGCAGCTGTTCTGTGTTCCCAATTACTCCAGACCCCCAGGTTACAAGCAAGCGCAGATGAAACGCAGAATGTTTTCACAATTGGGAAGCACTGTCTCTAAACTGTGAGGGGAGAGAAATTGAGTGAAGAGCCAGGTTGGGAAATTGTTGCCACTTGTGGTATATGGGAGCCAAAGATGGGGGTGGGACCCCAGAAGGAAGCCCTGAGTCCTGCCCTGAATCCTCCGGGGTCTGTGTCTAGGCCTGCAGGTGTCCCATGAGGCAGAAGCTGCAGAAACTCAGGCCTGGCCAGCAGAATGAGAGTGGTCCACTGGAGGCTGGGCCAGCTTGCAGGCATGCGACCTGGGCAGTCACACAAGGCCCCGCACTTAAAAGGGGCTAGCTCAGAAAGATCCTGCACTTGGGTTAATGCCCTGGTGTCGCCATCTTGAAATTCATAGTACTTTTTGAAGCACGGGCTCACGTTTTCATTTTGACGGGGCCCCACAAATTACAGAGCAGGACCTGAGTGGAGGTCACTGTAAGCAACAACAAGCCCTTTCTGCCTGCTAGGGAAGGGCTGAGCAGCCCAAGGTTGGCCTTCCCGGGACCAGTACAGGCGTCTGTCTCCTTCAACAGTGCAAGGAGAGACTATCCGGAGGAAAGACCAGAGCTGGCCCAACACGGATCTCCGGAGCTGGCCCCGGAGAACGGCACCAGGATGTTGTGTGTTTTCCAAAGTTGCAATCACAATGGTCTCTTTTTCATTTAAAGGAAAATACTGCAACCATTTCCTAGCAAAGGTTAAGTCCTTACACTTATTTAAAAAAAAAAAAAAAGTTTTTTATCCTGCCAAGGAATGTGCTTTTTCGAGCTGGCTTCCAGTCCTTCCTGCGGCCAAAGTTCCCTCCCTCTGCTCACAGGGAGAGCCCTGGGGTCCTTGGAGAGTAGTGGGTGGCCCAGCAGCCACTGCTTACAAAGCGGGGCCAGGAGGAGGAGGGAGCTGGCACCTGGTGGCTGTCCCCTGATTTACCCCTAACCAGGCAACCAGGACAGGGGCTCCCTGATGGCAGAAATCCACAGAACCCCACCACCACCCCCGCCTCCACACCCTCCGCAAAGCCCACTTCAGGCAAGGACCTCCACCTCCTCCCCAGCTATGAGTGCTTTGCCCAAAGGCCACAGACCTGGCCTTGAGTTCCCACCTGACAGTTCCTGTCTACCTTTCAGGAAGCAGAGAATCCATTTAATCCCTGGCCTAGACTGGGAATGACAGTATGCTCACGGGAGAGGGCCTGAGCAACTAGAAAAGGAGGCGCCTGGGCGAGTCCCCGCTCCACACCTCCCTTACTGTCTGCTCTGCCCGGCACCTGGGGTCCCTGTCTCTGAGACCTGCCCTCCATTCTTGCACTACAGCCTAGGCCTTCATTACTCATGAATATCACTCCAGCAGTTCTTGCCTCTCCCTCTGGCATCAGTTCTCCCCTCTTTACTGGATTATTCTCATCGGCAACAAGCATATCCTCCCATCCTTTAAAAAAGTAATAATTTTTTTAAAAAAATGCTCCTGATCATTTCCCCCTCCCTTCCCCATGAGAGCACACTTTCCGGAAAGAGTTGTCTATATTTGCTGTTTCCAGTCAACCTTCTGTTAGTTCTCTACTTTTTTTCAATGTACTCTTAATGAATTTCACAAAGTGGCTGCACCGTGTGACCAACACTCAGCTGAAGAAATGAAGCGTGAGCAGTATCAGAACCCTTTGGATGCCCGTTTGCTGTCACCACCCCTTCCTCCTTCCCAGATGTAACCTCCACCCTGACCTTTAACACTATATTAGTTTTGTCTGTTTTTGAACATTATATAAATGGAATCATACAGTATGTACTTTTTAGGTTTAGTTTCTTCTCTCAATATTGTTTGTGAGTTTCATCCATGTTATTTGGTGTGGCCATATTTATTAATTATCATTGCTGAATAGTAGACTATGGTATTGTCAGAGGTGTTTGAACCAGAGCAACTCCATCTTGAATAGCTCGGTAAAATTAGGCTGAGACCTACTGGGCTGCATTCCCAGATAGTTAGGTATTCTAAGTCACGGGATGAAACACGAGATTGGCACAAGATACAGGTCATAAAGACCTTGCTGATAAAACAGGTTGCAGTAAAGAAGCTGGAACCCACCAAAATGAAGATAGCCACAAGAGTGACCTCTGGTCATCCGTCCTCACTGCTACACGCCCACCAGTGCCATGACAGTTTACAAATGCCATGGCAACTTCAGGAAGTTACCCTATACGGCCTAAAAAGGGGAGGCATGAATAATCCACCCCTTGTTTAGCATATAATCAAGAAGTAATTATAAAAATGGGCAATCAGCAGCCTTCAGGGCTGCTCTGTCTCTGGAGTAGCCATTCTTTTATTCCTTTCCTAATAAACTTGCTCTCACTTTATGGACTCGCCCTGAATTCTTTCTTGCATGAGATCCAAGAACCCTCTCTTGGGGTCTGGATTTGAGACCCCTTTTGGGTAACAGTATGAGTATACCAATATTTGTTTATCTGGCCTATCAATGATGGATATTGGGTTGTTTCTGGTTTGAGTAACTATATAACACTCCTAAGAACGTTCTCATACATGACTTTCGGCATCAAATGAATGCATTTTAGGAGGTGTATACCTGGAAGTGGAATTTCTGGGTCATAAGGTATGCATGTGTTCAAATAGTTTTCAGCTTACACCATCAAGATATAAGAGTTCTAATAGTTACATCACATCCTTACCAATTCTTAGCATTATCACACACATCAGCTTTTCCCTGGGACCCCGGTCTGCCACCCTACCCTGCAGATCTGGAACTTGCCATCCTCCACAATCACATGAGCCAACATACATACATACATATGTAAATATTATTCATACACACATACATACATACTGGCCATCCATTCTCCTGGTTCTATTTATCGGGAGAACCCTAATACAATTCTCTTTATCAGATTAAGAAAATTATTTTCTATTCCCATTTTATTAAAAGTTTTTTCAAATTGTATGTTAAATTCAAAAGCATACATTTTTCAAAATAAATTTTATCAAATAATGTTTCTATACCAATTAGGATGGTCTTGTGCTTTTTTCCTTTATTTCATAAAAGTGATTGACTAAACTGTGTGGGGTTTTTTTGTTTTGTTTATTTAATAGGACAACATGAACATAATTGAGTCATTGAAGCTAAACCAAACTTGCATTTCTATAATAAACCCAGTTTGGTCATGATTTAATATTTTTTGGATAGCTCTGTATTTAGTTTGCTAATATGTTATTCATCCAAGAAATATTCGTTAGAGAAATTGGCGTGTGATTTTTTTTCATTGTAATGTCCTTGTCAGGTATCAAGGCTTTTTCAGCCTGATAAAGCATATTGAGAAATGCTTCCTCTTTTCCTATTCTCTGGAAAAGATTGTGTAATATTGCTCTTACTACTTCCTGTAATGGTTGGTGAAATTCACAATTGAAGACATCTGGGCCTAGAGTGTTCTTTGTAGGAAGAATATTAAGAAAGGATTCCATTTCTTTAAAAGTTATGAGTACAGTTGGCCTTCCAGATCTATCAATCCCACATGAGTTCCAGATTCAACCAGTTGTGTATCAAAAACATTCGGGAAAAAAAGCCACAAGAAATAATACAACTATACAAAATAATACAAATTTAAAAATACAATATAACAATGATTTACATAGAATTTACATTATGTTAGGTATTACAAGTAACCGAGAGATGATCTAAAGTATGTGGGAAATTAAACAATAGTTTTCTAAATAACTTATGGTCAAAGAAGAAATCACAATGGAAATTAGAAAATACTTTAAACTGAATGATAATAAAATACCACATTGTGAAACATGTAGGAAGCAATTAAAGCCAGACTCAAAAGGAAATTCATGGACTTAAATGCTTATATTAGAAATGAGAAAAGGCTTAACAATCAACAATTTAGGCCAGGCACAGTGGCTCACGCCTATAATCCCAGCACTTTCGGAGGCCGAGGTGGGCAGATCACTTGAGGTCAGGAGTTGGAGACCAGCCTGGCCAATATGGCAAAACCCTGTCTCTACTAAAAACACAAAAATTAGCTGGGTGTGGTTGTACTTGCCTGTCATCCTAGCTACTTGGGAGGCTGAGGCAAGAAGATCACTTGAACCTGAGAGGCGAAGGTTGCAGTTAGCCGAGATTATGCCACTGTGCTCCAGCCTGGGTGACAGAGCGAGACTCTGAAAAAAAAAAAAAATATATATATATATACACACACACACACACACACACACACACACACACACCCCTCAAAGAGTTAGAAAAATAATAGCAAATGAAAGTAGAATGATAGATGATGATAGATACAATGAAGCTGTGAGCATAAATTAATGAAACAGAAAATAATGGAAAAGGTCCACAAATCTGGTCCTATGAAAAGAGCAAAATTAACAAGACTTGGTGAAAGTAACCAGGAAAAAGCAGAGAGAGAGAGAGAGAGAGAGAAAGGGAAGGCAGACATAACCAATATCAGCAATAAAAAAGGGGACTTTAATACAGATTCTGCAAACATTAAAAAGTCTCCCCGGAAGTCAGTCTCCCTGGGAGGAGATGGGTAGGTAGGTATCTTCTATGACCTCAGATCCAAAGGCCAGGGAAGCCCTGAGAGATGGTCACTATATACCTGGGAGCCCTAGAGTGATGGCCATCAGAACTTGAGATCTTTCTTAAGAAGAATCTTGGATCTGACCACTGAGAAACATGATAATAACTCCAGGGTTGTGTAAAGGAAAATGGAAAGAAGGAGGGAGTGAAGGGAAGATCCTACCTGAGCCATTTGCAACCAAGCACAATGATGAGGCTACGATCTTCAAAGCTAAACTAGGTTTCATAGTCAAACAAATGGGGCCACAACATAGCACTGGGAATTCAGCCCCATGAGGGCAGTAAATTTTGTCTGTATTCTTCAACGCGGTATCCCCAGCCCCTAGAAGAGTGCTTGGCATGTAGCAAGTACTCAATAAATATGTATCTAATTAATTGAATGAATGAATGAATCCAATATGTATCTAATTAATTGAATGAATGAATCCTGGGTTCTGCCTCAGTGGGTTTCTCCCTGTACCCAACCAGGTAATTGATGTGTTTGCCAGCCAGGCACTCTTCTCCATCTCCTAATGATATGGTTTGTATATTCGTTCCCTCCAAATCTGATGTTGAAATGTAATCCCCAGTGTTGGAGGCAGGCCCTGCGGATTGGATCATGGCCGTGGTCCCTCGTGAATGGTTTAGCACCATCCCCTTGGTGATAATTGAGTTCTCACTAAGTGAGTTCACACGAGATCTGGTTGTTTAAAAGTCTGGGATTTATCCTCACTAGCTCTCTTGCTCCCTCTCTGGCCATGTGATACATCAGCTTCCCCCTTCACCTTCTGCCATGATCAGAAGTTCCCTGAGGCCTCACCAGAAGCTGAGCAGATGCTGGTGCCATGCTTGTACAGCCTGCAGAACCATGAGTCAAGGAAACCTCTTTTCTTTATAAATTACTCAGCCTTGGATATATAGCAACACAAAAACAGCCCAGTACACCTAATGAATTCCCAGCCCTCCATGAAGATTCTCTAACTACATGATCAGTTTTCCCGGATCCTCCCTGGTGGCCCTCTACCCAGCCCTTATAACACAGACTAAGAGAGGCGTCTGCAGCCTCCAGTTTTATCTCATACCTGGTCTTTGCATGAGCATGTTACAGTAACACACATGGGCCCATATACAGGTAGTGAGTAGTCACATACAGTAATTAGTTCAGAAAATGGTCTTACTGTAAAATAGAGGGAAAATTCTTTGATGTAATATTCATCTCAGAAGTCATGCCTTTCCTATCAAAATCTAAAGCTGCCAGCACAACTGTACCTACCACAGCGGTGGCAGAAAGAAGGCTCTTGGCACTGCAGACCGATTTGGCAGAACGTACACTGGCTGAAAGCCCCACCCTCTGTGTTTTCAGTCTTCAGACAAGCCTGCGGTGTAGCAAAAGGCAAAGAAATGGAGCTGTGAAAACATGCCTGTGAACCCTGTATTCAAGTTTCACCTTGGGAAATTGCAACATAATAACCAAGAGTTCCTGGGCCAAGTGCCCTAAGAAGAGAGGGTGCAGCTGGCATGGAACCACACGGGACCCAAATGGTCTGGAACAAGAGGAGGCTCGGAAGAAAGGCAGAACCTGGCCACTGCCAGAGACCTAGGCTAGCACATGGACTGGAGCATCGCTTCCTCAATCCCCTCAGGAGGAGGGATTATGACCACCAGACTCATATCAGACGCTGTCTGAGATTGCTGTGGATATGCTTGTGCCTGTTCAGGAAACTGTATACAGTCTGTTCTGTGATACAGGTTAGGTTCCTCTCAATGAATCCTTTTTGCCACTGTTGCCAAATTCTGAGTATAAAGATGCCCCTCTCAGATACTGTTGAGCAGGCACAGATGAACAGTGAGCCCCCTAACCATCTCAAGTGAAGATCCTGAGTCCAGAGTGGAACCAGAACCCTCCTACTCCCATCCAGGGTCTCGCTGGTGTGCCACACAACAGATGCACTGTGGGTTTTGTTTCTCCTCTGAAACTGGTCTCTCTCTGTTCCTAGACAAAGATAAACACACCCTGAAAACCTATCTGCAAATCATTAGAAGGGAAAAAACAGACTCACGGGATTCTGAACTCTACTTTACAAATGGCCAGAAAAGTGTCAGTGGAAATGAATAATTCTTTCTGGCGAAGAGGACAGGATGGATTTCTCTGGGCATGTCCAGAGCGATTCCTTGGTGTTCTTGAGTGATGATGGCCTGGCCTGACAAAGCGGGGATCCTCTCCTCCCTGCCCCATCTCTGGAGGAAGATCGGGGTCCCACAACTCAGAGGATTAACACTGTGGCCTCTGCTCTTTGTGGCCGGCTGAACAGATGACAAACATCATCCAGGCCTCCCCTGGCAGCCCTTGCAGGGCAGCAAGGACTCTGGGTGGCCCCACCTGAACCCAGGCCTCCAGCAACATCCTCCCCTCCTGGCCCCGGAGAGCAGAGAGGGCGCCAAGGGGAAGCAGAAGCAGGCTTTGGTTTTTCTGCACTGGCTTTGCCTTTTTGTTTGTCAAGAAGAAAATATTCAGCCCTGCTCCCAGCGGGGGGAAACAGGGAGGACAGGACTGAAGGCTATTTTTGAGACGCTGCCTCCCCCAAAGGAAGGGTGGGAATGGTGTGAAGAGAGACCTGCCCTCATTTCCTGGAATAGAGCATGTGGGTCAATAGTTTGCAGTTTGCAACTATTTTTCAATCACGTTATCTCATTTTTAGTGCTCACAATAACCCGGTTAGGTGAGGATGGAGAGGGGTTTGTCTTAGTCAGTTCTGGCTGCTATAACAAAAATACCACAACCTGGGTGGCTTCAACAACAAACATTTATTTCTCCTGGTGCTGGAGGCCAGAAGCCCGGGATCAGGGTGCCAGCATGATGGTTCTCGTGAGAGCTCTCTTCTGGGTTGCAGGCCGCCGCCTTCTCCTTGTATCCTCCTGTGGCAGGAACTCTCTTGTGTCTGTGTCTTTTTATATGGCACTAATGCCATTCACGAGGGCTCCACCCTCAGCATGTGATTGCCTCCTAAGGACTACACTTCCTAATATCATCACATCGGGGGTTAGAATTTCAACCTAGGAATGTGGGGCAGACACAGACTTTCAGCCCATAGAGGATTATTATCCCGATTTTACTAATGAGGAAACTGAGGCTCAGTGGCAATAACTAATGAGAAGAATGTGCTAAGGAGAGTGTCCTAAGGCAGACCCTCTAATTCCACGTCTCCTGCCCCATCTGCCACCTCCTAGGCCTTTTCTGGGCTTTGCCCTCTCTGCATGCCCCTGCCTAGGCTGAGTCTCCAGTCCCTGTCCCAGCTCTGCCAACAGCTGGCTGCATGGCCTTAGCCACATCCCGTGTTCTCTCTGGGCCTCAGTTTCTTCATTTGCAAGTGGTGATATTAGGTTGATACAAAAGTAATTGTGGTTTTTGCCCATTAAAGTAGTGGCAAAAACTGCAATTACTTTTGCATCAACCTATATATCTATATAGTTGCCTCTATCAACTGATGGAAGAATCAGATGGCTTTGCAGATTCTGACATGCTGTACCGATTATGGGACCGCCCAGTATTACCTTCACAATGGGAGGGAGCAGAAAGGCTTCCTGCCTCAATTTATCTCCCTCTCCTCCCTGCCATTGGCAATTCAGTTTCTGGTGAGTCTTTTGTCTTTACTAAAGGGCAGATCCTATTGGGCGATGTGGCTCATGCTTGTAATCCCAGCACTTTGCGAGGCAAGGCAGAAGGATTGCTTGAGGCCAGGAATTTGAGACCAGCCTGGGCAACATGGGGAGATCCCTGTCTCTACAGACAATTTTAAAATTAGCTGAGTATGGTGGTGTGCACCTGTGATTCCAGCTACTTGGGAGGCTGAGGCGGGAGGATGGCTTGAGCCTGGGAGGTTGAGGCTGCAGTGAACCAAGATTGTGCCACTGCACTCCAGCCTGGGCAACAGAGCAAGACCTATCTCAAAAAAAATAAATAAATAAATGAATGAATGAATGAATAAATAAATAAATAAATAAAGGGCAGAGCCCCCTGGGCTAGGACACATGTCTAAACATTATCAGTTATGAGCTCCTCTTAGTAAATGAGTTTATCAGCCACCCAGGGCTCAGGAACCGGTAGGGGAACGTTACGGCAGAAGGTGTCCAAGAGCCTGCCCTGATGTATCACACAAGACATGATCAAAAATGGTGTCTCCAGGCTCTGCGAGCTTTCCTTTCAGTTCTGTGCTCCGAGGATCCTGAGAATGGGGCAGACTGAGACATGAAAAGAGCTGGGACTCATTCACCCCTCGGTCTTCATGGCTTTACTCGGGACCTTCCTGGGAGGAGCCTGAACACATCTTCAAGACTCAAAAGGCATAGAGTCATCATGGTGGAATTTTAGGCACCTTGAAAGAAGGGTGGTGTGACATCGTTGGGCCGATGAGAAAAAAGGTCTTCCCAGTCTCGTTTGATGGCCACCTGCACCTGCTGTAAAATCGGCCCAGTCCCATAGCCCCAGGACCAGGGAACTCTGAAAGCCAGATAGCCTATAAAGTAACAAAATGTAGATGGGTGAGAATGGGCTTGCAGGGCTGGGGGAGGGTGAGCCCAGCTCCTTTAGATGTGGGTGCGGGGGCCGGGCACCTGGTCAGATGGCCCCCTCTTGATGCACCCACTGAGGTCCTAACCAAGCCCGAACCCACCTGAATGGGGAGGAAATAAAAGGTGGCGAGTGTGAAGAAACCATTTTATAGTTCTTTAATAACTGTTTTTGATAGGTTCTGTTTATTCCTTTCAAAGTAGGTTATTTAAAATGTTCTGCAATTAAAGAAAAAAGAAACAGGATAGTCTTTTTAAAAACAGGTTTGAGATAAGGAAAAAATTGATTCTGTCAGCTTGGGGAAAACACCTCCTGCAGCACAAAAAGTCCACGAATGTCTGTGTGTGCCTTGACTGGGAATGAGGAGAGGGAGCTGGAGGGCAGTGAGGCCGGGCAGCGAGGGAGGCAGAGCCCCTCTGTTGGTGAGGGGTGGAGGCAGCCCTTTATCCTGTGCCTTCGGTGCTGTAGCTGGGAATCCAAGGTACTCATGCCGCCCTCCAAGGTGAAGAGAAGGCCCACCTGCTTTTCTCCGCCATCACCAGATCCTCCCAGGCACTTTCCCCACAGTCGGTCCAGCCAGGCACACTCAGTCTGATCTGGTGATTCAAGCTGTCTTTCCGGGGACTCGGCCTCTGCAGGTAAGTCCTTAGTCTTCCAGCCTCTACCCCACTTCTCAAGGTGTCTGGGGACTCAAGGAGAGCAGAGGGGGCTGATGTGAGACCACACTGGAGGAGGGCAGCCTAGCCCTCTGGTAGGTTCCATTCTTATTCTCACCGACTCTCTCACCTTTCCTGAAAGTGGGTCATGCATCCCCGCTGTAGCCATGGGACCTCCAATGACATCCGTGGAAGGCGCATCCTTCCCCACTCCACTGAACTGGCCACGTGCCCAGCCTCGGCCAGTGGCAGGTGAGAGCACAGGATGTAGGCCATGTCCCAGCAGGTGCGCTAAAACCCAAGGTTGGCCTCTGCCCACTCTCCTACTCTTTTCCCCTGCCCTGGGAAGGGCAGGACCCAGATGGGAATTGCTCCTTCAGTCATGGGAGCAATGTCAGCCACCAACATGTAAGATGAGCGAGAAATAAACTGCTATGTTTTAGGACATAGCGATACAGGGCCATTTGTGACTGCAGCCTCACCTAGCAAAAGCTGCGTGATGTGGGACTTTGTTCTCCTCCTAATCCTCCATCTCCAAAGCAATGTCTCTTGTCCACTTGCCTGTGGTCCATGGCCAGAGAACCCCATCCTGGTTTCTGTGTCTTGTGCAGAGTCCTCATCTCACATACAGGGGCCCTCAGGTCTGGCTGTGCCTCGCATGTGATGCTCAGTGTATGTAGGTGGTCAGTCCTGGGATGCTTAGGTATGGGGTATGCTACCCTGCTGCCACAGCCCCCAGAAGAATCTTCTCAGCCTAACTCTCAGTCAATTCCCAGCCTCCCGGGGCTCACATGGACATTCCAGAGCCCAGGGCACCTGGAGAAGCAAACCTCAGGCCCCCCTGGGCCCAGCCCCACTGAGCCTGCACTCTGGGTTGGCCACCGACAGTGGGTGGTGGAGGGCTGACCTCAGGGTGACTTCTTCCAGACCCACCGTGAGATAGAACAAGTCCCCCCTGCCTTCGGTGGCCCCTCAACCAGACCAACACACCTCCTTCCCACCTGGGTTGTGGTGAACTCTGTTCTCTAAGTGACCAGGCCTGACCCTCAAGATGTTAAAGGAAGATCTCCATTAGCAAATCCCCTGCTCTTTCCACAAAGCCTGAGTTTCCCTACCAGTATCTCAATAATGAGGTCAAGGAAGTCAGCTTTGAGCCCAAAGATGGCTACCTTCCTTTCCTTTCTTGTGGCAGTCAGTCTCATGTGGCAGTCAGTCTTCCTCTGAGGTGGAAGGCTGCAAGGAAACAGGATTTAAAGGGTGACATTAAAAAGAAATCCATTCAAATGATTTAGATAAGCCAGGTGCAGTGGCTCATGCCTGTAATCCCAGCACTTTGGGAGGCTGAGGTGGGAGGATTACTTGAGCCCAGGAGTTCAAGACCAGCCTAGGCAACATAGCGAGACCTCATCTCTACCAAAAAAAAAAAAAAAAAAAAAAAAATTAGCTGAGCATGGTGATGCATGCCTGTAGTACCAGCTATTCAGGAGGCTGAGGTGGGAGGATCACTTGAACCTGGGAGGTGGAGGCTGCAGTGAGCTGTGATCACACCATTGCACTCCAGCCTGGGTGACAGAGCAAGACTCTGTCTCAAAAAAAAAAAAAAAAAAAAAATTGTTAAAATGATATATTTTACTGATGATAAGTATTACTATGTGTTTTTTCACCACAAGGGGTTTTTTGGTTTTGTTGTTGTTGCTGCTGTTGTTTTTTGTGGGGCGGGGAGGGGAGGGGAGACGGGGTATGAGAAAGAGCTTGTTCAAGTAATTAAATACAAGGATGAGGCCAGGCAGGGCGGGGGGTGGGGACACGACCCACAGAAAGCACAAGTCCCTTGGGACCCTCCTCCTCTGCCCGCATTTCAGAGGCTACAGCCAAATCTGGAACCAGGTCCCAGTGACCACCAGCTCCTGTGGGGAGCAGTGGGCATAGGTTTCCCCAGGGCCCTGGAGACTAGAGAGGACACAGGGACGTAGAGGAGTTCTCAGACCCACAGCCCTACCTGCCCTGTCTGCAGACAGGCACCAACCAGGGCTGGGGTCAATCAAGAGAAATCTAGAGGAAGACACAAAGGAAAACTAAAAAAGACACAGCAGAATAGAACAAGGTCTCTCACTAACACTGCCAGAGAGAGAAGAGTTCGAGGACACAGGTGAGGAAGACGGGGCAGCCCTGCAGGGACACCCCAAGAGGCCAATGGTAGGAGGCTGGACAGGGACCCTCCAAGCCCAGCTCCAGAAGGGTGTCCCCTGCCTCCCCCACCCAGGACCCCAGGCACCGATCCCTGGATCCTGCAACGCCAAGGCTGGGTCCAGGTGCATGCTGCCAACCATAAGGTTTTTAAAGTATTTTAATTTAAAATTTTTTAGATTTTAATTTTTCAAATTTTTTGAAAAAAATAGAAAATTCAAATCAATGTATGTTGCCAATTAACTTTCCCGTTACATCACCTTCTACAGAAGGGCTATGAAGTAGGGTGGGCTGGCACCACTCAGTGCCTACAACCCACTTCTCCTAATGTTGTTCCTTGTGATATTTCTGTTTTCTCCTTCTTTGGGATTCTTAGATCAATTGCTGTCCTTGTCCTCCTAAGGAAGGAAGGATGCTTCACCATCACCCACCCTACTGGAATGGGGCTTAAGAGTGCCCCATCCTTCTCATGTGACCTTCTGGCCCCAGATCCCAATAAAATTGGCGTCACATTCTCCCTGCCATAGGTACACAGAACTCAAGAGCATTGATATATGCATGATACGTTCAATGGCATTCAGGAATTAGAATGACTGCATAGAACAGAAAACCCAGATCACAGAGGCATAAACAAAATAGGAACTCATTTTTCTGTCGCATGATGAAAAGGTCAAAGGCTGGAAATTCAGGGCAGCCCAGCATCTCCACGATGTTGTCCAGATCCTGGGCTCATCCTGGCCTTTTCTTCTGCTACTATAAGGTATGACTTTTGAGCTCATGCTCACACAATGGTTACTGAAGTTACCACCATCACATCCAGGCAAGAGGGAAGGTTAATGGCTCTAGTGTGTGCACTAGCTGAATGTCCACCTTTTAAGGAACTTTGCTGGAAGCTCAACCCAACCACTCCTGCTTCATCTCATTATCCAGAACTGCATTATGTGGCTAGCCTTAGCTTCAAGCTTTTAGAAAATGAAGTATTTTAGCTGGGCCAATTGCCAACCCTAACGAATTGAGATTCTATATAACAGAGGAGAGTTGAGAGTTGGTCAGGAATTGGCAGCCCTATCACATATGCCTAATTCCAATGCTGTTATTGGAAGTACCGAGGCTGGCAGCTTCCACACTGGGTCTTCAGTCACTCATGTCATCTGTCTGCTTTCATTCCCCCACTCAGATGGCAAGCCTCTTTGTAAACAGAGAAAACATGTTCATCATTTTCATTACTCCCTCTTCCCAACCCCAACCTTCCAATCCTACTGTCCCAGCTCAATAAATGCTTACATTAGAAAGAAAAAGCAGTAACACTCACTATTAACCATATATACCTTGGGACAAACTTTCCATTTCTTATTTGAATCACTGTTTTTATCATGTACTGCATTGTCATTTTCCATTTCATGAGCTTAAGTAGCAACTCCTCAAGTCAACTGTAAACTCCTAACAGTCTAGAAGTGCCCAATCCAGTGATTTTCACACGGTGAATGCTTTCATGAATTGTTGAGTTTATTTGGCCTGAGTTCTAGTCATTATCAGTAACCACAACAATAGTAATTTCATATCTTTATGATGCTTCAAAGTTTACACAACTTCCTTTATACACATTCTCTCACTTGGTCTTTTAAGTAACTCTTTTAAGTAAGGCTGCTGTAATTATCCCTTTTTCACAGACGATGAAGCGGAGGCTAAGAGAAGGTATATTGCTTGCCCAGAGGCATGAAGTGAGTGTTTGAACTGGAACTTAAATACAGGTCTTTGACTTCAAATCCAGCACTTTTCCATCAAACTTTAGGCCTCGATTCTCTCACTTTCAAAAATGAAGAAATTAATTTAGATTATTTCAATGCAGCGCTGTCCATTAGAAATAGAATATGAGACACATATAATTTAAACTTTTCTGGTAGTCACATTTAAAAAGGAAAAAGAGACAGATGAAATGAATTTTAATAATAAACTTTTATTTAACTCAACTCAAAATATTTCAACATGCAATATTGATATTAGTAAGAGACTTTACTTTTCTTTTCTTTTGAAAGCTAATGTGCTTTTTTAACTTATGTCTTTAAGTCATAGGAACTTCTAAAGAATGAAAGCCAATGTGTTTATGACACTCTCAGCACATCACAATTTAACCACGTTTTAGGTGCTCAAAAGCCACACGTGGCTAGTGGTCACCATATTGGAAACCTCAGCTGTAATGTTTGAAAGGTAAATTTAGCTTTAAAACGAAGCTCTTATATCTAAGATTTCATGATCAAATTATTTGGAAATTATCTAAAAGAGTTATTTTCTGTACATTCTTGTAATAAAGGAGAACTGCCTGTTCAACAACTATCCCCCAGTAGAAAACTGGCTTTACCTAGATCCATCACAAAGCACTACTGCCATCTGGTGGTAGACTCTTGAATTGCAAGCAAATTCCCAAAGAGGAAATAATCAGGCTCTGGGAATTAGTTTATCAAAGCAGATTCTACTGACTCCATATAACCAGGCGAGCTTGTTGAAGAATGCACAATGCTGGGCGCTGCTGAATCAAAATCTCCAGCACAAATCCCAAACCCCCAGATTTTCAATAAATGTCTCCAGTGATCATGCACACTGAAACTTGAGAATGGTTGATCTAAAGGACATGCCTATGTAATACAACCATAGAAAATTCATAGACAGTAAATGTCAGAAGACTACTCATTCTTTCCTGATACTGTTCTGATATTTGTAAGATTGCTACTTTCTCAGTTTCTACGTAGAAAAAAAACCCCACCCCCCAATACACACACACACACACACACACACACAGTTGAAAAGAATACATAATCCCACCACTTTTTTCAAAATTTAAAGGAAGAAAGAAGCATCATGACCACTCCACCCCCCCCCCCCCACCCCCAACACACACACACACCCCTCAGACGCAACTCTGTAACAGTTACATACAGCGCAAGCCCTCACAGCTGTGTCCCCACTCCCAGCCTCTGCTCTCACCCTGCTCCCTCCACACCCAAGATCCAGCCAGGCCAGTGCCTTCACAGCTCTCCCCCTTCACCTCAATCCCCTTCTGAGACTTTGCAGAGCTGTCCCCTCCATCTGGAACAGCAGTCGCCATCCTACTTCCCAGCCCCCATGACTTGTCCCTCATAATGCAGCTCAGGCATCAGCTATTCAGGAAGCCTCTTGGGGGAGCCCTCTAGATTGTGCTGGGTGCCCCTCCTTCCCCTCGAAGTGCCCCCTATGGTAGCTGTATTGTCTGACTTCTCCACACAACCGTAAGCTCCTTATGGGGTAGGGCTGTGTCTCTTGTCTCTGTATCTGTGCCACCTAGAAAAAACTCTGCCACAAAGCAGGCATTGTTAAGAATTTGCTGAGTGAATAAATGTTTTCTTTTCCTTTCCTTTCTTTTCTTTTCTTCTTTTTTGAGACGGGGTCTTGCTCTGTCTCCCAGGCTGGAGTGCAGTGGCACGATCATGGCTCACTGCAGTCCCAAACTCCTGGGCTCAAGCGATCCTCCCATCTCAGCCTCCTGATTAGCTGGGATTAGCATGCATCACCACACTCAGCTATTTTTTTTAATTTTTCTTTATTAATTTTGTTTTATTTTATAAGAGATGGGGCTTGCTGCATTGTCCAGGCTGGTTTCGAACGTCTGGGCTCAAGCCATCCTCCTGCGTCTGCCTCCCAAACTGCTGGTATTGCAGGTGTGAGCCACTGCACCCAGCCATAAATAAATGTTCTCAAAAGCATCAAGTAGTCTATCTGATTTAAATGATAATGCTAGTGCTGATGAGTCTGGAAGACACTAAGCAGTGTGGGCCTTTACTGGAGGCTCAGTAACATCAGCTTCCAGCTCTGAGGACGGAGCTGCAGACGTTATGAACGCTGACCAGAAGGGTTTGTGTCAGGGACTAGGGAGGGCAGTGATTTGGGCACCATGAACACAGTGAGACAGGGACGGGTGCAGGAAGAGGGCAGTAACAGAGTAACCCGGGAATGCCGTCCCCACCTCCCAGGAAGGGATCCATTTCCCCAGAGGACAGAGGCCTGCCGCATCTCGCCCAGCTAATCTGACAGAAGCCAGCTGCAGTGCTAGGCCTGCCCCCGGGAAGGCATGCTGAGGCTGGGAACCACATGCCACTGTTTGCCCCTGGGGGACAGGGGCACAAGGAGAGGGTAATTGACTTGTCTCCCAAGTTTATTTATTAATTCCTAGCTGCACCATTTGATGTGGTTTCCAGGAGGCACGCCGTTGAAATCTGCCCCCCTTCCCCCTCCTGGCTGCAGTGGCCCCAGGGAGGTGGGTGAAGCTCAGAGCCAGCCCACAAGTCAGACCAGGTGCAGGCAGGGGACTAGGAAGGGTGCCCACCATGCAGGAAGGCTCGCCGGCCCCAGCTCAGGCAGCAGACCATGGCATGGGGTGGGGTGCAAGGCAACAGTGGACAGTGTACTGGGGAGCCTGAGATGATGCGCCTTGGGACAAGTGGCCGCAGCTCTCTGCTTCAGCTTCCCCAGCTGTGAAAAGGAGAAATGAGTGGCAGCAGCTGCTGCTTCATAGAGCTGAGTGAGGATACCAATGTAATGACGGTAGGAAGCACTGCTACAAGTCAGGGGCACCCTGCAACTGTCGAATGTTCCAGACCGGCAAGTGTGTATCTCTAGGTGCCGGGTCTAGGCCTAACTTTGCTCCTAATTTTATGTTTTCCGAATTTCCTATGCTTCCTACAATTAGCATGAATAAGCTGTATAACCAGGGAAACATCAGACTAAAGAGAATGGGAAGCATGTGGCCTAGAAATGGAGCCACGTCTCAACAAGCAGGGTGGTTACAGGGTTGAGGGAGCAAGGGGGTGATCCCTTCACCCCGGGCTCCAGCGAGGAAGGACACCTCAGATACGGGGAGAGAGTGGAGCCTGAAGGGTAAAGGGAGGGGGTGATGACTTGAATGAAGGTAGCCACAGACTCCAACCAGAGGAAACGGGAGCCAGGCCCCAAGATTCTCTATGCAAGGCAGTGGCTCTCCTGGCTTTCAGCCTTTGAAGGGTCAGCACAAGTGACCTTCATTTAGCTGGTGTGCTCCCCACTGTGTGGCTCCAATCCCCTGGACTCTCTGTAGAGACTCTACCTGCTTCCTAGGATGGACGATTGAGCAGAGCATGACCAACCAGGAGGAGAGAGGTAAGTGCAGAGGTCAGGGGTCCTCCACACTCACCCATACCCACCGTCCCCGGGCCCCACAACTGTGTCTGTGTGTGCAGACCCTGGTCCCAAGGAAGTGGCCATGGCTTCCAAGAGGTGCATGCCTGCCCAGGCCCCAGGCCAGGGTCCCAGTCCCCTCACCCCTCACCCTGTGGCTCCCCTGCTCATTCCCATCGATACTCTAGAGAAGACGCTGCTGACAAAGAAAATGTTGAAAGATTTCACAAAGTTAGCAGCAAATCAAAGTCCTGGGAGCCCTGAAACTGACATAGTAGAGATGTAGGGCACCTGCCCTTTGCGATTCTGGGAGCATTGGCTGCATTCCAATCACTTACACACTTTTCCGACATGTCTTTGCCTCTGAGCACTAGTTCCTACTGCATTTGTTCAGTGGGCAGAAAGTGTCCCTGCCCCATGTTCACAGCCTAGAATCTACCCCTTTCCTTCATTCCTCTGCCATGAGACCACTCACACAAGGCCTGTGTGTGGCCAGGTCAGAGGGCTTTGCCACAGGCCTAACCAGTGTCTCCCCACTGAGGAAGGCCAGGCAGCCCTCCCCAGTGGATGCAGGCCTTTGTGAGGAGTTTCCGTGGGCTGGGCTGCCAATCTGGGGGGCCTTGAGCTGTGTCCACGTTCACATTTCTTCACTCAACAATCATAGGCCCCACTCTGTGCCAGGCTCCGGGCCCAGCCAGGCCAGGCTGTGTGCACACACACACCACACTGTCACACACCCAGGCCGAACAGGGTCCCCCACTCTCTTGCAAGAACTGGACAGAACTCACACTTGTGTTCACACCCAGCTGGGCCACACTGGCATTCACACGCTCACCTGGACTGGCTAAGTTCCTGCGCAAGGGGTTTCTGCCTCTGCCCACAGGATGATCCCCACAGCAGGGACAGATGCCACTTTTTGTGTCAGGGAAGAAGATACCCCGAGGTCCACTGGAGAGGCCAGGGCCACTCTGGGTAGGGTGTGAATGGGGGCTGGGACCCAGGCTAGCATAGGGCCTGGCTTCTGTCCCCCAGGTCCCTCTGGGCCAGTTGGCCTGTGGGCAGGGAGCTGTCTTAGGCTGACACAGCTCCCTGCCCACAGGTCAGGGAAATCCAAACAGAAAGGAGGTCTCAAGAATGTCCCAAATGAGAAATGGATGCAGTTCTGCCTGCTTTCCTCCCCAGGCCTCAGCCATTTCCCCACTCAAAGCCTCTCCCAGCCAACACCCCTCCTCCAGCCTCTTCCGCTCTCATGGCCTCTGTCCCACCTGCCATGATCCCACCTGATCATGTGGCCAGCCTCTCATCCTAAACGCCTACTTCATCAGGTAACTCCTCTTTCAAGAACCTTTGAGAGCTCCCCTTACCCCCGCCCCAGCGCCCCATTGCCTAAGGAGGACCTCTGGCTGGCACTCAAACCCCTCAGGATGACCTGGAGCTGACTTTCCTGCCTTAGCCACCTCTTTTCCCTTCCCAAGCTCCCTCTGGACCTGGGTCCACACCGTCATTCCATAGAGGCATTGCTCTTTTCCAGCTCTGCATCTTTAGCTAAACTTCCCTGAACCTCCTCTCCTCTTCCTTCTCCCGGAATGTCCTCTTTTCCTCCAGATCCTCCCCACCTGGCAGGGCCCAGCTAAACCTCCACCTCTTCCAAGAAGCCCTCCCTGATGACACAGCCCCCATGGAACGCTCCTCGCTGCCTCCTCTCTGTACTCTGCTTTTCCTCCCACGACACCTCATCTCCTGCCGGGGACTTTGCTCTCCGCTGCCTGGGCCGTCTCCTCTTCCCTGCTTGTCCTCCCCTGAGCGCAGAGCTGGACACACAGGCCCCAGCTCCCGGAGGAAGGTACAGTGGGCCTCCCTCGCCCCAGCCTACTCCAGCCACACAGTTTGTGTGATTGTCTTTCCCTGCATGCTGTAGGTCTCCAGCCGGCCCAGCTCCCACCCCCACGCCGCCCCGGTGCAGAGGCAGCTGCTGCCCCAGGAGTGCTGAGGCTCCCAGTCAGGCTGGGGCCTGCTCCACTGGGCGGGAACCTCGCACATTCCTTCAGAATTAAACAAGGGCCCGCTCGTTCCAGGCTCCCCAGGATGAGGATCATCCGGTTTGCTTTTTCCCTCTCCAGGCAGCAAGGCCCACTTGGTTCCAAAGGAAAGTTCTCCGGGCAATGACCTCAACAGCCGCAGGGAAGGGTGAAGGGTCACATCTGTGGCCATTTGGAGACCCAGGTCAAGGCCTGAGACTCTGCCCTGGGACCCCTCATGCCTGGTGTTCATTCCGCCATCCATCTCCCATACTCACACACACGTGCATAGGCACAACACACACACACGCAGACACACACACACGTAAACACACATGCACAAATGTAAGTGTGTACCCACACAGACATGTGTGTATACACACAACATACACATGTAAACACACAAAGACATGCACACAAGTGTAAATACAGACACACGCAGACACACATGCAAAGCACACACATACATACACAAGCACACTTGCAAACACACGCATGCACACACATTCCCCTCTGCTGCCCTTGACTGACCTTGAGGTGGGCTGGGTGGCCTGGCCACAGTGACAGGGCTGAGTCTCTGGCAAGAAGCCCCCCCGCCTCTCCCCAGAGCAGTTCGGGAAGAGGGCAGAGCTGTGATTTGAAGCATGGCAGATCGTTTTTCACAGTTCACCTTCAAACAACCTCGGCCCAAGAGACAGAGTACTTTTTAGCAAAGACAAAAAAAAAAAAAAGATTTCCCATCACACTGCCCCCAGCCCACGGCTGTGTGTAGTGAGAGAAACAGCCAAGTGGAGTGGGAGGGAGGGTGCAAGGTCAGGCTGAGCTGCCACATACCCCTGGGCTTCTGGAATAGGCCACAGCGGCCATGTCTGCTGGGTGGATAGCAATGTGGGAGGGCTTCAAAGCATCTCCCAAAAAAATGTGCTCAACGCTTGGCTCCAGTGGCACCCCCTAAATCTCTCCTTGCTCTGCGGATCCCTCTCCCTCTGCCTCCACTTCTCCTAACCTCCCTTGCAGTAGCTGGCCCATGAGTGTGAGGATATCAGGGACCCAGGCGGTCCCGTGCACAGGACAATGAGACAGGCAATGAGATAGCGCTCTCCAGCAGACAGAGATGGGGCCTCGTGGGACAGTCTCAGGTGGTCACACCATCTCTAGAGGTCCACAGGGCTCCCAGTTCCTGGATGGTGGGAACAGAGATGGTTTAAGACCACTCCCATATTTCCTCCAGAGACTGGGCAGGCTTTGAGAGTAGATTCTAGCAATGTTTGAAGAAACAAGAGAAGCCATAGTCCCATGCTCCAGCCCAGTCTACGAGGTTGTTGCAGTCACCTTCCTAAGACTTGGTCCATGAAACTAAGTCACATGATCCTGGTCAGATTCACTGAGCGTGGCAAAATGCTCCACACCAGCCCAAGCCCTGGACAGTCGCGTGGCCTGGCCACTGCCAGTCCAATAACATGGCACAGAAAAAGATGTCTTTCCAAGGTACTTTATTTCCATTGGTCGGGAAGTTATAATATACTGATAGTGTTAGAATAAGTACTTCACTGCCATCTGCAGAAAATATGACATAAGAGATACAGAAATTGCCCACCTTTGGAGACAATGAAATTATGTTAAAAAAATGAAGGTTTCCAAATAATAAAGTGTCCATGATCCAAGTAGTGCCCCCTCACCGCGCCCTTGTGCTGTCTGCGGCAGCCTTGCATGAGGCCTCCGTCATCCCTGCTCTGGGCTGAACCATGTCCCCCTAAGAGCCATATTGTTGAAGTCCTAATCCCAGCACATCAGAATGAAACTGTATTTGGAAATAGGGCCATTAAAAAGGTATTAAGTTAAAATGGGGTTGTTAGGGGCTGGACGCAGTAACTCATACCTGTAATCCCAGCACTCTGGGAGGCCAAAGTAGGATGATCACTTAAGCCCAGGAGTTCAAGACCAGCCTGAGCAACATAGCAAGACCCCTGTCTCTACAAAAATAAATAAATAGCCGGGTGTGGTGATGCACACACACCTGTGGTCCCAGCTAGTCGGGAAACTAACATGAAGGGATCGCTTGAACCCAGGAGTTCAAGGCTGCAGTGAGCCATGCTTGTGCCACTGTACTCCAGCCTGGGCAACAGAGTGAGACCCTGTCTCAAAAAAAAAAAGGTGGGGGGCTTGTTAGGGTGGACCCTAATCCAGTCTGCTTGGTGTCCTTATAAGGGGAGCAGCTCAGGACACACAGAGAGACAACAGGGGCATGCCTGCACAAGCTGTGAAGAGGCAATCAGAGGGTGGCTATCCGCAAGCCGAGGAGAGATGCCTCTGAGAAAACAGAGCCTGCTGGCACCTTGATCTTGGACGTCCAGCCTCCAGGACTGTGAGAAAATAAATGTGTGTTGCATAAGCCTTTCAGTCTGCAGTACTCGCTCTGGCAGACCAAGCTGGCTAACACAGCCCTTCCCCAGCCAGCTACTATACTGGTCCCATGCCCCCATACCCAGGACAGGTCTTTGCCTCCCTCAAAATAAAACTCAGTGTCGGCTGGGTGTGGTGGCTCACGCCTGTAATCCCGGCACTTTGGGAGGGTGAGGCAGGCAGACAACCTGAGGTCAGGAGTTTGAGACCAGCCTGGCCAACATGGTGAAACCCTGTCTCTACCAAAAATGCAAAAAAATTAGCTGGGTGTGGTGGCATGCACCTGTAGTCCCAGCTACTCAGGAGGCTGAGGAAGGAGAATCCCTTGAACTTGGGAGGTGAAAGTTGCAGTGAGCCAAGATCACACCAGTGTACTCCAGCCTGGGTGACAGAGTGAGGCTCCATCTAGAAAAAAAAAACCAAAAACTGTAACAAAAATAAAACAAAACTCCGTGCAATGGGGACTGTCAGATGGCCTTGAAAATGCAGACCAGTGGTTCCTGCCCTATACACATGAATGTCACCTCTTCCATTCAGGTGAGCACTAGGGCAGGGTTCAGCACCCCCAGGCCACAGTCCCCCAACACCCCTCACCCAGGTCCCTCCTGGGTAACCCCCCACCCAACACCAGACAAAGCCCCATGAAGCAGCTGTTCTGTGGCTCACAGATGGGCCGTGTGGAGCAACGCTGGCTGCCCTCTGCCTCCGCCAGGCAGGCCATGCACACCAAGCCCTCTGCATGAACCATCCAAGCCCCCACGACAGGTAGAAGGAGAGCCCTGGAGAGGCTGGGGCTGAGGAAAGCCATGTCCTCCCTCCCCTCCATTCAAACAGGGAAGACATCCCGGAGCAGAGGGGGGTCAGAGTTTCCATAAAGGGAGGGTGTTAGGGGCTCGGCAGACACCGTCAGGGCTGACTTCTCCACTGGCCCAGCAGGCACAGCACCCAAGTCCATGAGTCTGTCAGGAGCCCATGACAATATTTTCATTTTCAAAAAAATCAGAAGAAAAAAAGAATATTATAATGATGAATATGTAATAAAGAATCCAGCCCGGCTTATACCCACCTTTATGCCCACACAGTCGTGAAGTATGATTTTTCATATTTTTCTTGGATAGGGGGATGGGGGTGGAAGCGCTTGGGGCCAGGAAAGTCACAGTGTGCCCTGGGAGCTGTGGGTGTTGTGGGTATCAAGGGCTGGGCTCACCTGGCGTGGGGGCTCACTGCCTCTCTCCTTCCCAGGGTTCTAAAACCGAAGCCTCTCAGGATGGCCGCCAGCAAGTCCCAGAACCTCATTCTTCCCTTCTCAAAGCTGCTACAACAACCACCTTACATCCATGTGACAAACTCATCCTGGAGGCCACTGGATGAAATAAGGGGCTCAGAGCAGAGAGGAAGAGGGACCCCTTGAGCCCGGATCAGTGCAGGGGCTGGGCCAGGGGCTGGAGCTGGGCAGAGTGTCCCCACTTTGTGCTAGAGATGGGCTGAGCAGTGCCTCTTCCTCAGACCTGTGTCCATTCCCAGCTCACAAAGCCTTCCACCCAGGCCAGGTTCAAATTAGCCTGCCTGTCCTCACTCAGCTGGTTGTAATTGCAGTCCCTTGTGCTAGGGTTTCACTTTCAATGTTGATTTATGGGAAACACAAGGTTGCCTGAAATCCACTTGAATTCCTCCTCAGTGAAGCAATGGTCCTGGGAGGGTGGGAAGGGCCCTTGCATCCCAAAGGGGATGGGGGAGGAGGAGCAGGGCTCATCCACACAACTGGAGCTGTCTCCGCAGAAGGGAATGCGCCCAGGGACCTGAGCCACTCTCTGGTGGGCTACGAGGAGCTCTCCTTGGAGAAAGGTTATGTTCACCCAGTGGAATTCTATGCAACGTTGAAAATAAGTGAGCCAGACTTACACACGTCAACACACATGGATCTCGCCAACATGTTGAAAGAAAAAAAAACTTAATTGCAGAAGAATACATACTAGAATGCCACTTATTTATACAGTTTCAAAGCATAGAAAACAGCCCTGTAAATATTTCAAGAAAACTTGCATATGTGGTTAAAAAAAATTAAAGAAATTCATAAGAAATACCAAATATAGGATAGTGGTTCCTTCTTTGGGGTGCAGGGTGCACAGTGGAAGGGAGGTGTATTAGGGAGCTGCACCCAGGGGTTCCACCTGGATTTGCTGGTTTTGTTTCTGAAACTAATTTGTGGTTTCATGGGTGTTCATTAGATCACTATGTGTTTTGGCATGTCTGCTTTTTATTTATTTTGTTTTTAATTATTTTGGTTTTGTCTTGTTTGGTTGGTTGTTTTTTGATTTTTGTTTTGGTCGCATGTTAATCAGGGGCAGAGCTGGAACTCTGAGCTCCTTCCATGCCACTGGGAGCCCCAGTGACCCTGGGACCTACGTAACTGCCCCTGTGTGACCTGGGCCTGGTGATCACTGCCAGGTTGGCCTTGCAGAGCTAGACTGAGCCTTAGAACACCTTCTGGGGCACAGCTGGGGGAGTAGGCCCTGCACCCCCCTCCACCTGGAAGCTACACATTGGAGAGAAGCTGAAGCCACAGTCACAATGCTGAGTCTCAGGCCAAAGACTGCATTCCCCCTCCACCCAACCTGGGAAAATGAGGCAAAACTGGAGACTTCAAGATCATCCCCCGCCAAACCCAATGATTTTGTAGTATTCCCTCGCACTGGCAGAGGCACCCCAGCCCTCCACTGGTTCATACCAGAACCCCTGAAGCCACCCTTGACACTCCCTCTCCCTCATCCACATATTCAATCCCATCACCCACCTGAGAGAAAGCACCTGGCTGGGATGCCCACTGCCTCCCTTTCCTGCCCCTATATCCCAGAGGCCAGGCTCACAAGGGCCTTGATAGGACACGCCCAGTGAAAACACTGGGGTCTGTGTCCCTCCCTGGAGAAAAAGCAGGACAGCTGAGGCTAGACATCTGGCTCCTAGGAAATGAAAACATTTTTCAACCTTTCACCGTAGGGTGTGAGTCCTCACAGCACCTGATACATGGATTCCGAAGTCAGTTCAGGGCTGAGGGCCGGAAGTCATAATGCACATCTCCAAATATCAAGTATAACAGCTCGACCAGCAGTGGTGGCTCACGCCTATCATCCCAACGCTTTGGGAGTCCAAGGAGGGAGGATTGCTTGAGCCAGGAGTTAGAGACCAGCCTGTGCAACATGGTGAAACCCTGTCTCTACAAAAAATAAAATAATTAGCCAGATGTGGTGTGCGCCTGTAGCCCCAGCTACTCAAGGAGGCTGAGTAGGGAGGATCATATGAGCCCAGGAGGTTGAGCCTATAATGGCATCACTGCACTCCAGGCTGGGTGACAGAACAGGACCATCTCTCAAAAAAAAAAAAAAAAAAAAAAGGAAAGAATGACAACTATATCACCGCTCCCAGCAGCAGAGGGACAAGGTGGCCACAGCTAGCCAACAGGCATGTTTTGCTTGGCCCATGCCGTGCTTGAAATTGGAATTTGCTGCCAGCATGTAACATTAGGAGGGTTCACATAAAAGTCCAGATTTGAAAACAGACAAACTGACTTCACCAGCCGGCATTCTCCCACTGCACCTCCCTTCCAGCAACAAAGGGAGACCCTCCCCAAGACTCTCCGCCCTGTGACTCAGCGCCATTTGGTGTCTTTCCTCAGTCCTGCCTCTCTTACTACACTGCCACCCTGGTCCCTGTAGGCACTGAAGTTTGTGAGTCCTCATTTTATTTAGTTATTTAGGGACAGGGTCTCAGTCTGTCCCCCAGGCTGGAGTACAGTGGTACGATCACAGCTCACTGCAGCTTTGAACTCCCAGGCTCAAATGATCCTCCTGCCTCAGTCTCCCAAATAACTGAGACTACAAGCTCATACCACCATGCCCAGCTATATTTTTTACTTTTGTAGAGACAGGGTCTTGCCATGTTACCCAGGCTAGTCTCAAACTCCTGGACTCAAGTTATCTTCCTGCTTCGGCCTCCCAAAGGGATGGGATTATAGGCGTGAGCCACTGTGCCTGGTCCGACTCCTCATTTTGGAAGCTGAGGAACAGTTTTGCTAGTGGGAAATATGCTTCCATGATTTGTGTGTTCAGCAGGACCACGCTTTCCCAACCCACAGTAGACAAGGTGGGAGATAAGGGCCCAAGAATTAGGAAAGAGGGCTTGAGTGCGGCAGCCAACTAAGGCTGCGGCAGGAGCAGATGGCCATGTGCTGGGACTTACTATCAAGTGGGTGGGAGAGGCCAGGTCAGAATCGCCCTAGAGCTGCGCTGGTGAAGATGTGGAGGTGATAGCTGAGCCCAGTGGGGGCTGTGGGTGGGATTCAATCCTTGCAGTATGAGGGCTCAGCTTGTTTCTCTTTAGATTCTAAAGTAAGATACTTCTCAGAGCACATAGTCACCCCCCTCGGTCCTTCTTCCCCCACCCACAGACACCGAGCTTTCCAAATGTCTGGGCCTTCCAACCCACACCAGGGGTCTAAGCCTGCCCCCAAAGATTTCCAACACAGAAGTGGCTGCGAGGCTCACTCACTGCAGGGAAGGCCACCGGCCTGGAGACAACTTCATTTGCAAGGAAGAGTTTAAAATCCCAGGATGCCAGGAAAGAAGGAAGAAACTGGAAGCAGAAGGAAGGGAGGGTTCTGGAGGTAGGGGCCAAGGAAACACACCCCCTGGGGCCCTGAAGGCAGGGCAGGGAGGCCTGTCTTACGGACCAGGCATTCCAAGTCGATGATCAAGAGGACAAATCCTGACTTTTCAGAGGCCTCCTGCCACTGCCCAGCTTGAATGTCCTTATCTGGAAACTAGAGCACAGAACTGATTGACATCCTTCAGCTCCCCCGGCCCCATATACACACAGCCAAGCCAGCACATCAACAAGCCCTTAAGTCCAATTCACTCAGTCACAGGGAGACAGGAAGATAACCATGAATGTCACCTGGCCAGAGAAACCATGAGCCAGATGGACGGCTCCCCTCAGCCTCTCAGCGTCATAGCCAGGCTATGGATGTCAGACAAAATCACTGTCACGACAGCCCAGGTCCATGAAAAAAACCTTTCAGATAAAACACAATTGTCTGTTTCTGTATGTGTACGCAAATATCGACATACTTATCATTTGGCAGTCACCAAAGATTTAATGAAATCTTACTGGAGAAAAACTCGAGATTGAGAAAGCTTAACATTTTCCTGCAAACTGGGACAAGGCAGCCATGATCTGGTCTGAGCTGTGAGATGATGCCACGTCTCAGTGAATAAGTGCCGAGTTCCCTCAGGCGTGTGGCTGGGAACCACTGTCCTAAGATGCCATTACTCCTGCTGGGCCATTTAGGTGTGACAAGAAAGACATCTGCCATCAGGGCTGGCACCTCCACATCAGTTGGACTCGGGCATGCAGGAGCTGTTGTTCCCACAGTGGGAGGGGTCTGCATGGAGCCTCTGACCCTCCTGCCCAGCCCAGGTTGGGTCAGTGACTGGTCAGGGTCACAGTGACAATCTATGGGAAGAGGTGGAGGCCCTTTCCCAGCGTAAGTGGGTGCCGTCTTTTCCTTCTGGCTGACCCCAAGCACCCAGCCTGACTCCTGATCCCCCCTACATGGCCACCATCTCCCCACCTCACCCCACTTCTCGGTTCCTTTTCCCTGAAACCCAGGTGTGCAGCAGGAGATGACCTCTATAGCTGCCTCCTTTCTCACTGCCCGAACAAGCCACAGTCCATCCTGTGCACAACAAAGATCCACTGCCAATACTGGAACAGGAAAACAGAGTGAGAAGGAAAAAATTCACCAATGCAGGGAGGGCCTGGGTTGTAGACAGTCTGCCTCCAGTTTTATAGTTTTTGTCCTTGACCACAAGAGCTGATGCTCCTTTGGCCCTGAAGCCAAGTATCCTTCCTTTTCACCTTTACACTCACCCTCCTCCTCCCTTTATCCCTCCTCCAGACTCTTTCCTGCCAACAACCCCCTCTCCCAACTTTGATTTATCTCAACCAGAGGGAGTGCAAAGTTAGATCTAGCCCAGCTCTCAACACCCTCTTAAAATATGAGCCACACACACCCTGGTAGAGTCTTACATTCAGAGGCAAATACTCAAAACCACACAGTCCAGGACAGACTGATGGACACGCAAAGACACACATTCACATACTCAGAGACAACAGCAGACATGCTGCCAGACACCTCAACACATGCTCTCACACTCAGGACAAAGGGACCCACGCCAGAAGCACGAGCAGGCACACATCCCAAAAGCCTGCCCTGCTCCATGAGCTGCTTGGAGCTTCTTTTGAGGAGAAACACCCTGCCCTAAAGAGAAGGTCCCTGACAGGGCTGGGTTTTTTTTTTTTGTTTTTTTTTTCAGCGCACTGGATAAATTGCTTTTGTGCAAAAATAAACACAAGTGAACTGCATTAGCTGAGCGAGTGACACATTAGTTACAGATGCAGGGCCTGTCAGAACATTGAGGAAACAGCTTTTATTGGGGAAGGGCTGAGAGACTCATAAATAACCGGTTGGCAATCTCACATAAACATTTGTGCATTCACATAAACACCGCCTACCACAAATGCTGGCCTGACCGCCAGCACGGACCAGAAGAGCCCTTCCTGCCTGTCCTCAGACAATAACAAGGCAGGCAGGCCAGGGTCACAAGCCCCTTTTCTCCCAGAGTTCCCAACTCCTTGGACTCACACTCTGTGCTCGGTGGGGTGGAGGGAGAGATCCAAGTTCTAAATCCTAAACATCTGCCAGAGAAAGAGGGTTGATGCCAAGCCTCGATGGGACAACTGGTCTGTTTTCCTCCCACTACAGAGAACTCACATTTACCCGACCCAGAGAGAAAGAACAGGAAATGTCACTGCACGGGGGGCTGGGCTGTCAAATAAAGCCAAGAAAAGATTTGCAAAGAGCTTGGAAATGCCTCCTTGATGCAGCTCCAGGGGTTCCCATCAGAATCATAGGAAAGTGGGGTGAGCACAGCATCACCCTCAGCACCCAGGACAAAGACTATGAAAGGTGGTTCCAGCCCTGTCCACCCATTCAGGCACAGGGGGCCTGGGCTTCCTCCCATCGGCTCCTGAAGATGCCTTTGTCCTGAGTCCTGGAGTTCTCTCCTCTGAGTTGAACACTTCAGAGCCACGTCCGGCTCATCTCTCAAAGAAGGGCAAAGCAGGCCGGGTGCAGTGGCTCACTCCTATAATCCCAGCACTTTCAGAGGCCGAGGTGGGAGGATCGCTTGAGCCCAGGAGGTGGAGGCTGCAGTGAGCCACGTTTGCACCACTGCACTCCAGCCTGGGTGACAGAGAGACTCATAAATAACCGGTTGGCAATGCATGCCCACAATTGTGTCCTTGCTACATTTTTTTCCTGGGGTGCCTGCCAACCCAACAAGCGCCCTGGCACCCTCACACTCCACCTCTCCCAAGCAAAGCCCACCCTTCAGAAAAGTTCCGACGCACTTGCGTGCCCTGAGGTCTGAGTAATAGAGAAACGACCACATGTGTTTCATTCTTCTCCCATGCCCTCCTCTATTACAAATGCATCATCCCAAAGGACAAGGTATGACATGGTAGGATTTAAAGCAAATGGCTAACACTCAAGGGTTTTGTGGGATTTTTGAATCAATGTTTTTAGGGAAGAGAGTGTAGAAAGGGGAATGTTCCCTGGCCCCAAGATCCCACTACAATGATTAACTCCTAAACCAGCTCTGTCCGCTTTCAGCTCGGTAACTGTCAGCTGATCCTCCCCTTTCCCCCATAAAAGACCCAAATCCCTAGACTGAATGGCTCTTCCTTTTACTCATCACATTCCCCGAGCCCGTCCCACCCATCCTCCAGCCTGATTTCCCTCACTGCTCCTCATGTACCTGAGGGTGACCCATGGGTTACAGTTCCATGCTTTCCCTTAAGCAATCCCTTTTCTGAGAAGACCTTTTCCTCCTGCAGGTCCAGATCCAAGCCATCCTTCCAAGTTCCATTCAAAAGCCACTTTCTCCAGCAAGACTCATCTCTTCCTCTTTGGAACTTGGGGAGAACTTTTCAGTACCTAACTGATGACTTTCCTTCTTGTTCTAAGTTATCCGTATTTATTTGTTTATCTGGCCTTTGAGATTCCAAACCCTCAGGTCTGTGGTCCTATGACTCTTTCAAGTTTCTCTTCCTCCCAAACGTTTCTTCAAGGCCTGGGCGATGGTAGGTACGTGGAATAAGTGGAGGATGTTGGTGGTGGTGTCTGGATCCATGCCTGTGATCGTGGTGGGATGTGGTGGTGGGGTTGAATTGCAAGGAGGAAGATGGTGGTAGTAATGGAAACTGGCCAACGAATCTTCCCCTAGACAATCTCCCTTTGGCTACACTTTGCAGTTGAACAACTCTGCTTTGCAAAAGAAATTAAGATGCCAGTCATGGCCAGCCAGCCAAGCACCACAGCTCTATTGGATCACCCTCAGCCGTCTAGGCCCTTGCTTCCCATCCACAAATGGAATGCTTTCTGAGGAAACAACACAGTGCTAGATAGAAATATTGAAGGCTCTTTTGCCAGGGCGCCCCTCTGGAGAGAACACAGTGTAGCCATAATTTATTGTGTTCACTATTTTCACTTCTAATCTTACTTTTATGGACGTTATTTCATGCGCTGCAGCTTAAACGCAGATGGAAAAGATTCTGGCTTTGTAACAAGAGATGGTTTCTGGTGGGCCAGCCCACGACTGCTTGTGTGAGCAAACACACATCATCATGTCCTTAGGTGGGGCTGGGAGATGCCTTTATTATGTGTTGGGACTTTGATCCAACAATTCTGGCTTCATCTTTCCCCAAGGCTAGGGCCCCAGATATTCCCAGGGGAGGAAGTGACAAACGCCATAGTGGGCGAGGGGGAGGAGGGACAGGCCAGCCTTTGAAATGCATTTCTGCTTTGGGCTGGATCTGCCATTCTTGAGACTTCAGAGGGCTTTGACCCAGGGACTTGGGCCTAGACCCCAAAGGGCAAAATTGAAAGGAAGAAGATACTATTATACATGTGAGATATATATATGTGTGTGTGTGTGTGTGTGTGTGTGTGTGTATAGTTAATGACTCTGTGTTGTATGATTTGCATTGTCTTTTTTGGGGAGCAGGGGCAAGAGCTAGTTAGAAAACTGAGCTCACCCTGTCTCTAATGTCTTGTGAGCTGCTCTCCTCTCTCTACAATATATCACGGTAGTTTCATGACAACAAACATTCTTAAGAACATGATTGAGGCCAGGTGCGGTGGCTCGCATCTACAATCCTAGCACTTTGGGAGGCCGAGGTGTAAAGATCATTTGAGGCCAAGAGTTCAAGACCCCCATCGCTACAAAAAAGTAAAAAATTAGCCAGGCATGGTGGTGTGCACCTGTAGTCCCAGCTACTTAGGAGGTCAAGGCTGGAGGATTGCTTGAACCCGCAAGTTCAAGGCTGCAGTGAGCTACGATCACACCACTGCACTCCAGCCTGGGTGACAGAGCAAGATCCTATCTCGAAAAAAAAAAAGGGAACATGATCAGACTTATGGTGTTCAGAGTCTGGTGTGTCAAGGTTTGTCTAACGGACCTCATTTAGGCTGGGAAGAAAGAGAGCACAGGAGGGAGAGAAGGGGAAAGAGATGTGGAGGGAAAGGGAGAGGGAGAGACAGAGGAGGTTGAGCCTCATAGGAAGGGCCCCAGCCCACCAGGTATCTCTTGGCCCCAGGTGTGACCCACACACATCCCTAGGCTCCAAGGACCCTGGACCAAGGCCAGCCTCATGCGGACAGCCAGCCAGGCCTCCAGGAGCTGCAGCCAGCAGCCTTCCCAGCCCCTCCTCCCTTTCCTCCCAGGGTTGGTTTCCAGCTGACTCTAAGAAGCCTTGGGAGGGTAGATCAGGAAACACGGGCGGACTCTGGGCTGCAAGGGGAGCAGCGGCCATCTTCAGCTAGGAGGGTCCATGGAAAGTGAGTGGGGGGAGGGGAGCACCCAGGAGGGGACTCTGTGGGGACTTGTGGAGGGTAATCTGTCCTGCATGTCCAGCTTCCAGGGATTCCACATGGAGGAGCTGCTGTGTGAAGCAAAATGTCTATGAGAGGCTGGCCTCGGGGGTCTCTGCCACTGTGAGGCTGGCAGCAGAGCTCCGTGGGAGAAAGAGGACCCTCCCGGTTGCTTGGCAGAGGTGGTTTCTTTGGTTTTTATTGTACAGGCTTTTTTATTTTGCACCGTTGCAGTGGTAAGATCCCAGGGGAGCCATCCTTGGGGGGGTCCTTGAGAATTTAAATAGACCCAAGGAAGTGGTCTTCTATTCCCAGAAAGCCTTCTGCCCTTACCAGGCTCTACTGGTGAGATGTGACACTCAACGCTGGGGGCGAAGAGAGGGATTAAGAGCTTTGAAACATGAGTGGGGGCAGGGGGGGTCTGCTCTAGGCTGCAGGTGCTTCAGGAAGATCGTGCCCAGCACCTGAGCTGCTTGAGAAATCCGGCACAGGCACCCAGCACAATAGACTCAGGAACTACATTTTGAAAAGGTGATAACCAGGCCTGGAGGACACACTCTTGTCTGGCTGTCCCCAGTCCTTGAGGGGATCACACACATACGCAACCCCCCAGCCCCCCTGCAGGAGTCCTGGTGGGGCCATCTGTCAATCCCAGGGCTCCCCAGCTCCCACCCCTGAAAACAAGTTTGAGCCCTGGATCTCTGCCCTAGGCCTTCCCAGCTGTGGAAGCCAATATAGTCCCTTTTTGTGGAAGCCTGTTTGATTTGGTCTTCTGTCACTTGCAGCTGAAAATGTCCCATCTAATATACCAGGCTAATAACTAACTATGAAATAGGCTCCAAACCAAAGAACAAAGTCAGAGTGAAAATGTGTTTTCCAAGGGTCAGAATTCCATAGTTCTCTGAAAGAGAAACATAAAAGACCTCTGCCAGATCTGGACAGGCCAGCTAGAAGCAGTACTGCCCTTAGACATAGGCAGGAGAGGCCTCTGCACGCACACACACACACACACATACACACACACACACATATTAAAGAACACATGGAAATCTCTGTCCTTGTCCCTCAAGATCCAGCACTCAGCACTAGTGCAGTGTGATCTCTAACCCCAAAACATCCACTCTCATGAGCAACACCATTCAGGCCCAGGGAAACGCCTTACATCTTTTGTGTTATATCCTTGATCAAAAAAGACTGTATCTACACGCTGTGAAAATGTGTGGGCTATGCTGCTGTTCACACCAGAGACAGACACTGCCCTGGCTCTGGAGTACAGCGAGGAGTGGATGGTGTGCGCACTAAGGTAAGAGAAAAGGCATTGACCAAACCCTTCCTCTCACACAGCAAGACTGCAAGAGAAGTGGCAGATCCCAGTGGTGGCAAGCATGCACTTTCTTGCTTTTCTTTGTGGTTGCAGAGGTACTCACACGTTAGCACAGTATTTGCTATAGTTGCACATGGCAGCTGAGGGGCATTTTCCAATATGAATAATTCATAATTCGCCTACATTTGCACATATGTAGGTCAAGATATAACATGCATGAAGCATGACACTGATGCTTTACATTGGCAACTAGACAGACATGGAACAATGCTACAATTGTAAATGAGTTTATTTTTGTAAAAATGTTTAGTAAGACTTCATTACATTTTCAAGACTTCAATTTAAAGTTTAGCTTTACTTAAACTTCTCATTTAAATGTTGTATGTATTAGATAAAGTTGATCAGTTATACTATTAGTTATGTTTGCCTTTTAATTTTAATAGATAATTTTGAAGATTTTAAGAAAAACTAATTTTTAAAACTTAGAAGTAATTTTAAGCTTTGATCTTTTACAATTTAATTTACATTTTTATTAAAATAAGTGCAATTTTGTACTATTTTGGTTATCTATTGTTGCATAACAAACCCCAAAACTTAGTGCTTTAAAATCAATTGGCCAGGCATGGTGGCTCACTTCTAAAATCCCAGCACTTTGGGAGGCCGAGGCAGGAGGATCACTTGAGGCCAGGAGTTCAAGACCAGCCTGGGCAACATACAGAGACTCCCATCTCCACACAAAAGAAGCTCTTAATTAAAAACAATTATTTTTAATAAAATAAAATATTTTTAGCCCTCAGGCAGGGTTACCTGGACTTAGTGGTCATTTATGGAAACAGGTCTCTCATGTGGTCACAGTCAAATGGCAGCAGGGTCTAGAGCAAGCTTGTCCAACCTGCGGCCTGTGGGTTGCATGAGACCCTGGACGGCTTTGAATGCAGGCCAACACAAATTCATAAACTTCCTTTTTTTTTTTCTGAGATGGAGCTTCGCTCTTGTTGCCCAGGCTGGAATGCAATGGCGCGATCTCGGCTCTCCTCAACCTCTTCCTCCCGGGTTCAAGTGATTCTCCTGTCTAAGCCTCCCAAGTAGCTGGGATTATAGGCACCCGTCACCACCCCCAGCTAATTTTTGTATTTGTAGTAGAGACAGGGTTTCACCATGTTGGCCAGGTTGGTCTCGAACTCCTGACCTCAGGTGATCCACCCGCCTCAGCCTCTCACAATGCTGGAGTTACAGGAATGAGCCACCATGCCAGCCCTGTAAATTTTCTAAAAACATTATGAGATTTTGTGTGTGTGTGTGTGATTCTTGTTTTTAGCTCATCAGCTATTGTTAGTATATTTTATGTGTGGCCCAAGACAGTCCTTCTTCTTCCAATGTGGCCCAGGGAAGCCAAAAGACTGGACACCCTTAGTCTAGAGTCAAACGTTGGCTCAACTGGACTGCACATCCAAGATGGCAGCACCTTCTTTCACCTATCTCGGGCCTCAGCTGGGATGGCTGGAACGAGTGGAATCTGGCTGAATCTATTGCTTTCTCCATGTGGCCTTTCCGTGTGGCTATCTTGGCTTCCTTATAGTATGACAGTCTGAGAGGAATCGGATTTCTAAGATGATAGCTGGCTTACCCTAGAGCAAGCTTTCTAAGAGACCCAGCTGAAAGTCAAAAAGCTTCCCATGACCTATCCTCAGAAGTCATGCAGCCTCACTGTCACTGCTTTCTGTTGGTCAAAAGTGAGTCACAGAGACAACCCAGATTTAAGAGAGGGGACTACACAAGGTTGGGCATACCAGGGGGGTGAACACGGTATTGGAAGACTAGCTGCCACAATGTCTGCCGTCTGAATGAATCACATACCTCCCATGTGCAACATACACTCACCTTCCAAGACCATTAAGGTATCAGCCATGAAGCCTTTAGGTTCAGGCTCCAAATCCAGGACCTCAACCTCTAACTTCGGTCCAGGTGCAAATAAGGCCCTCAGGTGTGGTTCTTTAGAGAGGGTTCCTTTTGCCCTGAAGATCTGTGAGCTAAAAAGACAAGTTATCTTCCCCCATAGCCAACATACAGCAACAACATGGGCACAGGATAACGGCAACAGACACTCCCATTCAAAAAGGAGTAGAAATTTGCACAGCGCAATTCCAAAATCAAATCAAGCACATGTCACCAGTGTCTTCATTAGACCTGGTGCTGCTCTCAGGGAGGGGCCGTCCCTAGCTGTTGACTTCACATTCAATTATCCTTCCTTCTCCATAAGAAATGACCAGGGCAGCTGGGCACAGTGGCTCATGCCTGTAATCCCAGCACTTTGGGAGGCTGAGGTGGGTGGATCACTTGAGGTCAGGAGTTCGAGACCAGCCTGGCCAACATGGTGAAACCCCATCTCTACTAAAAATACAAAAATTAGCCAGGTGTGACTGCATACATATGTAATCCCAGCTACTCAGGAGGCTGAGGCAGGAGAATCACTTGAACCCAGGAGGTGGGGGTTGCAGTGAGCCAAAATCATGACTCTGTCTCAAAAAAACAACAACAAAAAAGAAAGAAATGACCAGGGTCTGCTGCATTTTGAACTCTCTGACCCTTTCCACCCAACTTGATACAATTCTTTCAAAAACTTGTGGGTTTCCTAAATATCAAATGATAATTTACTCCTTTAGGCAATAGCCACACCCCCATTGCTCCCCCAGGAGGCCTTTCTCTACTTTAAGCCACTTGTGAGGTTACTGTGGGATTCTTAGAAGTCCTGTTGTCTAGCAAAGAGGATCTAAGATGTATACCCTGAAGATTCGTTGCTGGGCGTGGTGGTGTGTGCTTGTGGTCCGAGCTGCTCAAGAGGACTCTTTGTACCTGAGAGTCAGAGGCCAGCCTGAACAACATTGCAAGACCCTGTCTCAAGGGGGAAAAAATATTCTCAGAAGCCCTATTGTCTACCCAAAGGGTCTACAGAAATGCCCTTAAATTTTTCTGAGGTTTTAGTAAAGGGTTTTACAGCCACACCCTTGATTTCGCATTTAACCAAGGCCACAATTTACGGGTAGTACCCTAAATTTTATCTTTGCTTTGAGACCATTTCTTATTTTGAGAGCCTTTTACTGGCTGGAACAACAGTCCTGGGCTCCTTGTATTTCCAAAATTATGCTCAAAACCTAAATAGTTCCTTCTTCAGTTCATCTCTATCTCTTCCTACTTTATTTACTTATTTATTTATTTTGAGACAGAGCCTTCCTCTGTCACCCAGGCTGGAGTGCAGTGGTGTGATCTCAGCTCACTGCAACCTCCACCTCCCGGGTTCAAGTGATTTTCCTGCCTCAGTCTCCTGAGTAGCTGGGATTATAGGCGCGTGCCACCACACCCAGCTAATTTTTTATATTTTTGCTAGGGATGGTGTTTCACCATGTTGGCCAGGCTAGTCTCCAACTCCTGACCTCAAGTGATCTGCCCACCTCAGCCTCCCAAAGTGCTGGGATTACAGGCATGAGCCACCACACCCAGCCTCTTCCTATTTTATCAGAGTCAGGTGAAAGAAGCTAATTATTAAATATCACTTTCAAAAGCTCCACCTGGAAATCGCCCTAGCCAGATCCCCAAGTTCATTGGATGCCCTTTTCTACGTCCGCATCATTGCAGGTGAGGGACTCACTTAACCCTTCTGCCAGTGCCTCTCCCAGGCCTTTTGTTCTCCAACCTCCAATACATTTCCTCACTCTGTCTCAAGATTTCAGTACACCACAGGTTTTAGGTTTTTCTTACAACACACCACTTCCAGCACTGTGGTCCTAGCCTTCCAAAGAAGGCCCCAGTGAACAAGACCTCCTGGTATTTATGCCTTGTGTGGTCCTCCCACAGCAAATCTGGGCTGGCCTGTGACTCATCTAACAAATACAATGCAGTGGAAGTAGTTGCATAACTTTTGGATGGACCCTTTAGGAGGGCTGGCAGCTTTCTCTTCCTCCCTTTTAAATGACTCATTTCTGTGAGTCCTGAGCACCAGCCATGTAAGAAGTCCAGCTACCCCCTTGGAGTGACCAGAAACTCTACTGGAGAGAGGCGGCCAGAAATTACATACAGAGGGAGAAAGGAGCAGATGTCCCTGCCTCCCAGCTGAGCCTCCTAATGATCCAGGCCTCATCCACCACTTAACCACAGCCACACGAGAATTCCCAAGCACGGGCAGCAGAAAAGCTGCTCAGCTAAACCCAGCCAAGCCACAGAAACATGCAATAATCAAATGTTGGTGGTTCTCAGCCCCTAAGTTTTGGGGCAGTTTGTTATGTAGCACAGATGACTGAAACAACTCTGACACAAGCTCATTTTCTCTTTCATCCTGTAGGTCAGCACTGTCACTGGAATACAAATGATGAGTTTGCTATTATAAAAACATGATTACTAATTTTGCTGAAGCTAAGGCAAAGAAATGAATTCTAGAGAGTAAATATACACTAACTTATGAACTGTAATAAATGTCTATTCCTCGCCTAAACATCACTGGCTTATCCACAGAATTTAAGATAGGGGACCACACAAGGTTGGGCATACTAGGGGTGTGAACACGGGGGGTCTATCTTGAAAGACTAGCTGCCACAATGTCTACCCTCTGCCTCCCACATGCAAAATCTCCCACATGCAAAATACACTCACCGTCCAAGACCATTAAAGTATCAGCCATGAAGCCTTCAGGCTCAGAATCCAAATCCAGGACCTCAACCTCTAACTTCGGTCCAGGTGCAAATAAGGCCCCTCAGGTGTGGTTCTTTAGAGAGGGTTCCTTTTGCCCTGAAGATCTGTGAGCTAAAGAGACAAGTTATCTTCCCCCATAGCCAACATACAGCAACAAGGCGGGCACAGGATAACGGCAACAGACACTCCCATTCTATTGGGAATCCCCTGAGGGGCTTCATTATAACTAAATTCAGTTGTCTTCAATATTGTGCAGACTTGCAGTCATATAAAAATCATAATTCGGCCAGGCGCAGTGGCTCACACCCATAATCCCAACACTTTGGGAGGCTGAGGCGGGCAGATCACGAGGTCAAGAGGTCGAGACCATCCTGGCCAACATGGTGAAACCCCATTTCTACTAAAAATACAAAAATTAGCTGGGTGTGGGGCTGCACGTCTGTAATCCCAGCTACTCAGGAGGCTGAGGCAGGAGAATCGCTTGAACTTGGGAGGCGGAGGTTGCAGTGAGCCATGATGGCGCCACTGCACTCCAGCCTGGGGGACAAAGCAAGACTCCATCTCAAAAAAAAAAAAAATTATAACTCATGTTTATGTGTATTTTCAACGTTCTCATTTTGAAGGTGAATTTGTCGAGGTTGACGGATAGAACATATTTTATTTAAGTTTGTCAGCTTGATTTATAACTTTAACTCTCCATACATACAGCCTGTGAGCCTCCATTTAGACTCCTCTTTAGGGGTGGATGTCAGCAGAATGAGTGTCTGACCAAGACAAGGGCTGGAAGAACTGCAGCAGCCAGAAGAGAAGATGGGCACTTATCAGGACCAGAAGGAACACCTGGGCAAGAACATCAGCGACGCGCAGAGGAGCAGGGCTGGGGCGGGGTACTGGGAGTCCCGCCCATCATCTGTGGGGCAGCTCACTCTAGCTTCTCCCAGTGCTCCCCTAAGCCTGGCCTCAGGTAAAAGCCCACATGCAGCCCAGTGTCCACTCAGCCAGAGGCCATCGTAAGCCATCAAGGTGACCCCCCTGGGCTGCAAGCTTTGGCTGCACCTCCTTTCCCTCCCCTTTGTGCACAGACCTGTCCCCCAGGCCCCAGGAAGCCCAGAGGACTTCCCAGTTGGGCCCACCTCAAAGCCTCCAGCTAGGGACACCTGGCCCTGGGATTAAGGTGAGGAACAACTAGAATTGGGAAAGCACAAAGAAATTAAGATGAACCATCCACAGGCACTGGCACAGTGGCTCACACTAGTAACGCCAGTACTTTAGGGAGCCGAAATAAGGCGATTACTTGAGCCTAAGGAGTTCAAGACCAGCGTGGGCAACATAGTGAGACTCCCCATCTCTATTTAAAAAATTTTTTTTTTTTTTTTTTAGAGAGTCTCGCTCTGTCACCCAGGCTGGAGTGCAGTGGCACAATCTCTGCTCCCTGCAACCTCTGCCTCCGGGTTCAAGAGATTCTCCTGCCTCAGCCTCCTAAATAGCTGGTATTACAGGCACGCACCATCATACCTGGCTAATTTTTGTATTTTTAGTAGAGAGGGGGTTTCACCATGTTGGTCAGGCTGGTCTCGAACTCCTGACCTTGTGATCCGCCCGCCTCGGCCTCCCAAAGTGCTGGGGTTACAGGCGTGAGCCTCCACACCCCACCAAAAAAAATTTTTTAAGCCAGTTGAGGTGGTGCACATCTGTGGTTCCAGCTACTTGGGAGGTTGAAGCAGGAGGATGGCTCAAGCCCAGAAGATCCAGGCTACAGTAACCAGTGATCATGCCACTGTAGTCCAGCCTGGGCAACAGAGCAAGACCTTTTCTCAAAAAAAAAAATAATAATAATAATAATAAAAATAAAAATAAATCCACCCACAGGCACTATCCAGCACTCACAGAGGACAAGCAGGTGGGGAAATGACCGGGGGTCCTGAAACCCTCAGACAAGGCCAAAACTTGATTTAGCCACTAGCGGTAAAGACAGAGCTGGCCTCCCCCACAAGTCCCTCAAAAGAGTGGGGGCTACTAACCTGACACCTGGACAGGTACAGAATCAGAGCTGTTTGGAAGCCCACTCACCAAGAGAAAACACTATCACATTCGACCAGTTAATCTGAACGCTAGGAGTTTCTGCAGGGCTCAGACAGGGTGTGCAAGGATCCCATGTCAGTCTTGTGACCATGGAAGTGCATCTACTTGTAGGTAAGAGATTTCTTTATGCCTGGGTGAAGGTCTGTGACTGAGCCTGTGTGGAAGGCAGTGGGTGTCTGTGAGCAGAATCGCCGCTGGTTGCATGTGCAGGCTCCCAGGCCGGACTGCCTGGCCTTGAATCCCAAGTCTACCAATCACTAGCTTTGTGACCTTGAGTTGACCTCTATGTGACTCAATTGACCTCTATGTGGTGGTAAATAACCATACCTGTCTCATGCAGTTGTTGCAAGTATGAAATTACATAATCCTTTCTATAGTGTTAGAACAATGCCCATGACATAGTAAATTTCCAATAGGTGTTAGCTATAATTATGATGTGTGACTGTGTATATCTGCATCTGCAAGTGTAAATTCAAGTGTATCTAGTAAAGGTTTAGGGGTGTCTTTATGTCTTTGTTTATGAAGATACATTCATCTAGGTGTCTGTGTCTATGTTTCTGTGTGTCCAGTGATAAGAACAACTGGCATCTATTGAGTGCCTTCTATGTCAGGCAGTAAGTTCTACAGGTATTCACATGGAAACATACACATACGTGGATATAAATGGCAAGCACACATCCAGCCTGATTTACTATATCATAGGCATTGTTCTAACACTATAAATAGGATTAAGTTTGGGAGGCCGAGGTGGACATGTTACCGGGGGGAGTCCTTGCTCCCAGAGCTCCCAAGATGGTGGTGGGCCGCTTCCAAAATGTCTGCGGGTTGCTTCCAAGATGGCGGCAAGCCTCATGTTCTCTGACATGGTGTTCTTGGCCTCACGGATTCCAAGGAATGGAATCTTGGGCCATGCAGTGAGTGTTATAGCTCTATTAGAAGCCATGGCTTACAAAAGAGAACCGTGGAACCCCGTGACTAGTGTTCAGCTCCATTAGGATGAACCCAGGCACTTAGCCACGCAGGAACAATGGCAAGCCTTTAGCCCAATCAAGAGTGGCAATGGGCGCCTGGCTGGATCAGGAGCACAGCGGACACCCTGCCGGATCTGGAGAGATGGAAGTCAGTGGCGGGTCTGCGACAGTGGCAAACAGCAGTGGTGGATGCTGAGCAAAAGCTCAGCTTGTGCCATAACAAACACCGACCAGAAGAGAGTGCAGTTGCAAGATTTAATAGAGTGAAAACAGAGCTCCTGTACAAAGGGAGGGGACTCAAAGAGGATAGCCTGCTGCCTGCTCCAGTGCCTGGGTTTATATCCTGATCACTGTCCCTCCCGCTGTGCTCTCAGACGATAGATGATTGACTATTTCTTTATCTCCTGTTTTTGCCTAATTAGCATTTTAGTGAGCTCTCTTTACTACCTGATTGGTCAGTGTGAGCTAAGTTGCAAGCCCCGAGTGTAAAGGTGGATGCAGTCACCTTCCCAGCTGGGCTTAGGGATTCTTAGTCGGCCTAGGAAATCCAGCTAGTCCTGTCTCTCAGACAGATCACCTGAGGTCAGGGGTTCGAGACCAGCCTGGCCAACACGGCGAAACCCTGTCTCTACTAAAAATACAAAAATTAGCTGGGCATGGTGGCAGGCATCTATAATCCCAGCTACTTGGGAAGCTGAGGCAGGAGAATTACTTGAACCAGGGAGACGGAGGTTGCAGTGAGCTGAGATTGTGCCACTGCACTCCAGCATGGGTGACAGAGCCTAACTTCCTCTCAAAAAAAATGATCAAGTAATTTCATCCTTGCAACAACTACATGATTTACCCCACATAGTATGAGGTAGGTATGATTATTTACCCCACATGGTATGAGGTAGGTATGGTTATTTACCCCACCCCACCCCCATATCCAGACGCATGTGCCAGTGAGTACCTGTAAGTCTGGTTATCTGCCTCAGCCCTGCCCAGTAAGACTCCCTTCCTGAGGGAGTAACGTGAGGGAAAGCAGTGAATGAAACCCACCACCAGCCCTTTGCCCAGGTTCCCTATTGGCTTGAATTGCCCATGTTACATTTCCTCCAGTAGGAAAGAACAAATGAGGAGCCTGGACAAAAGCCCACCAATGACAGCCTTCCTTTCATCCTATGAATTGGTCTTGCCTTGGCCCCAGGCTGAAAGCCTCCTTTTGAGAGTCCTTGAGCTCTGCAGGGGTTCCTACTAGGCCAGGCCATTACATAGGGGTGTTATTTTTTTCTTCTTTTTTTTTTTTTTTTTTTTTTTGCTGAGTGGCATCTGCTTCTGACTCATGGCGTATCCTCTCTAGGAAGGACAGAGCCTAACACCAGCAAGACAGTGAGTTCTCCTTGTGGATGAACCCCCCATGTTTTATGTGTTATGTCTCCTCTGGTTGCATTAGCCAATGTTGGTAACATTTGAAGCTTAAAAGGATGATATTTGAAAAATTTTGGGCCTGGCACCATGACTCACACCTGTAATCCCGGCACTTTGGGAAGCTGAGGCAAGGGGATTGCTTGAGGAGTTCAAGACCAGCCTGGGCAGCACAGCAACACCCCATCTATTAAAAAAAAATTAGGCCGAGCACGGTGGCTCAAGCCTGTAATCCCAGCACTTTGGGAGGCCGAGACGGGCGGATCACGAGGTTAGGAGATCGAGACCATCCTGGCTAACACGGTGAAACCCCGTCTCTACTAAAAATACAAAAAAAACTAGCCGGGTGCGGTGGCGGGCGCCTGTAGTCCCAGCTACTCAGGAGGCTGAGGCAGGAGAATGGCGTGAACCCGGGAGGCAGAACTTGCAGTGAGCCGAGATCCGGCCACCGCACTCCAGCCTGGGTGACAGAGCAAGACTCCGCCTCAAAAAAAAAAAAAAAAAATAGAAAAGTTAGCCAGGTGTGGTGGCACACACCTGTAGTCCCAGCAACTCAGAGGCTGAGGTAGCAGGAGCACTTGAGTCCACGCATTCGAGGTTACAGTGAGCTATGATCACACCCCTGTACTCCAGCCTGGGCAATAGAATGATACCCTGTCTCTTAAAAAATAATAATAATTCTGTTGCCCAGCTGGAGTGCAGTGCTTTTCTCTTTCGCCTTGATGGGTACATGACCTTCATCTTCATTGGCCTGAGGCATGCATCTCTGCTTAAAGAGAAACCGGGATTAATGTTTGATATAGACAGAATGCACAGAAGAAAAAATGTGGTGATGTTTGGCATTTAACATGCAAAATAGGATTATGCTGCAGATCAAAACTCTTCTAAAGCAGGCTCTTCTCTTGAGAGCATGTTTCCTGGATTCCCTCATCCCTCTCCTTGGGTGTGGCCCTGGAGTTTTATGTAATGGATGACTGAGCAAGAAGAGGAAGAGTGTTGGTCCCCTCCTTCCTGCCCAGGGGATGGTACGAAGGGGATTAGAAGGATAACAAACAAGCGGAGCCAAGCACTGGCCAACTCACCCCTCCCCGAGAGAAAGAAGCCCTTGTCCCTAACTCACATTGGAACTCTGGGAAGAAGTGGCATCCCAGGCAGCTGCAAACTAACCCGGCCTCTGCCTCCAGCACCAGGGCTCCCCCGTAAGGGAGAGGCACCACTGAAGGTCAGCTTTCAAAGCCAACTTCCAGTCCTGTGAGCCCGCAGCCCTGCCGGGGCCACGGTGGCACAGCTAGGAGGAGGCGCCCAGGTGCTGGCGGGCGGGCCAGCCAGGGGCGCCACAGGGGTTCTAGTCAGATCAGGAGGGACTGCACCATGAGTTTCATAAACTCAGCTTCTAGTATGATCAGTGTCCCCAGAAGGGGACCTTGCTGGGACCAGAGGACACCACAGCCCAGGATCCCAACTCATGCCTCCTACCAGATGCCAGACAAGCTGCCCTTGTCTGTCTACAACAACCCAACAGCACCACACTGGGAGAAGCTGGGAGAAGCAGTCTGAGAACTAAGCATTTTATCCAAGAGAAATTAATAAGATCACTTAACAAGACCGGCTAAACTCTCTGGCCCCAGGTTGTTTAAATCAAGTTGAAAATTTCATTGCTTTTCTCACTTATCATCAGGCAGGGATTGGAAGGCCAGATTCATTATAGACTCATAAATAAGGAAATTACCTTTTTTTGCAGAAATAAATTACAGAGTGAATTAAGTTTTCAACCCTGTTGCACACACAAAAGTAGAGGAGCTCCTGCTGCCCCACTGCAATGCCGGCTGACTTTTCCAACCAAAGACAAGGACCCAAGCCTTCTGGATCCCCAGTTCCCTCCTCCAGGTGGTGGGGAACACAGCTGTGGCAGAGAGAGGTAAGGTCCCCCTTGAGCCTTAGTGGTCACATTAGCCCTCTTGGGCTCATGCACCAGGTCCTGCCCTCCTGGCTTACCTGTTGGTTTTTTTTTTTTTTTAGGGGAGAAATGAGGTTTTCATTCTCTTTCCAGGCCCTTCCCATTCAGGGCATTTCAGATCCCTCCTTCTCCTGACCCCTGAATTGAATTGGGTGAAGAATGGTCCCCTGCCCTACACGCCGCATGTCTGGGAGAGGCCGGAGGTGGAGCCGGCGCATGCAAAGGCAATGCTGCCACCTGCTGGCGTCACGAAGAGACACAGCCCAGGTGGGCAACCAAACCCCATTAGGCCTGGGGGAACTGCACCAGGATGTCTTGCAGCTGAATGGTTCCTTTTTCCAATGCAGCTTCTCACCTGTTCCCTCATTTAGTCATCCAGTATGCTGGCTGGAACAAGAACATCATCCCATTTTATGGACGAGACAACTGACACCCACGAAAGGGCAGAATGCTGATGAGCTCACATGTGTGGGGATGGCTTGAAGGCAACCCTTAGTCTCCTGCCTCCCAGCCAACAGCTGTGTCCCCTCCTCAGTGCTCAGATGAGGTGTCCCAGAAATCGAGGGACCCCTATGAACAAGGTTTACAGGGCCATCCCCAACATCCAGGGAGGCAGAGTGAGGGAGGAGGGTATCAGGCAGTAATGCCCACTCTGCAGCTGGCTCAAGGCCTGATACACGTGTACAGCGACTCCGTTTCCCAAGGGTTCACATACCTTCCGCACAGATTTTGTATTTTTTGTAGAGAAATGGGTTTGTCCTGTTCGAGACCAGGCTGGTCTCGAACCCCTGGGCACAAGTGTGATGTTGCTTTTCGATAAGGATTTGGAAGAGCCGAGTCCTGGCCTAGGTCAGTAAATGAGTCGTAACCTACAAAACAGATGGTGAAAGAGGCAAGAATTATTTTCCCAAATGGCAGCTGCAGGCGGAGTATGTGGGAGGACCTCGCAGAGATGTGTGGTCAGCAGGTGTGTGATGACCGGGACGCATCCTCTCCCGCTGGGTGCTCAGCACCCAACTCTCTCATTTGCTCCTGGCTCTTCCAGCCCAGGCCTTCACTTGGCAGAAACAGCCTGGAGGACAGAAAAAGTGTCTCTTCTCTGCCCGAGACCCCTCCCACCCGCACACGCCATGGGGGAGCAGCTCTTCCCTTTTCCCGGCGTAGGAGATGACTGGGCCGGTGGGAAATCCCATTATTCCTCGGCAGCGGTCCATGTCCCTCCCGACAGCGGTCAGCGGTCACCCTCACTATCAGGACTCTGCATTGTCCCAAGCCTCCTCCTCTCCAGACCTCCTTCGCACCTCTCCCCTCTCTTCTTGTCCTGGTAGGGTCCAGGAAAGGCTGAAAGCTACGGATAGGCCCCACGTTGCCCCGCAGGCTGCGGATGAAATCGCCGTCGGAGGCTGGTCCTGTGGCCGGCCCTGCCTGGCTCCTGGAGCAAAGTGAGACTTCTATGGCAGAGCCGCAGCGCCACCGTGTGGTAGAAATCCGTCTGCACGGCCAGAAACGGCGGCTCAGAGCGGGCCCACAGAAATCCTTACAATAAATAGTTCACTGTCGAGGCCGGTGCCAGCGACACGGGAGTGGTAAATGCACCCCCTTGACGTTCCCGGTGTTTGGGTCTTGCCTGTGACGGTGGGAAAAGAAAATGGCCTTGCTGTGCTACAACCGGGGCTGCGGTCAGCGCTTCGATCCTGAGACCAATTCCGATGACGCTTGCACATGCCACCCAGGTGTTCCAATCTTTCACGATGCATTAAAGGGTTGGTCTTGATGTAAGAGAAGAACAACTGATTTGTCTGATTTCTTAAGCATTGTAGGCTGTAAAAAAGGTAGACATAATAGTGAGAAGCCACCTGAGCCAGTCAAACCTGAAGTCAAGACTACTGAAAAGAAAGAACTACTTGAATTGAAACCCAAATTTCAGGAACACATCATTCAAGCCCCAAAGCCAATAGAAGCAATAAAAAGGCCAAGCCCAGATGAACCAATGACAAATTTGGAATTAAAAATACCTGCCTCCCCAAAACAAGCACCTGATAAACTTAAACTGTCATCAGGAAATGAAGAAGATAAGAAAAGGCCGGGCGCAGTGGCTCACGCCTGTAATCCCAGCACTTTGGGAGGCCAAGGAGGGCAGATCACGAGGTCAAGAGATCGAGACCATTCTGGCCAACATGGTGAAACCCCGTCTCTACTAAAAGTACAAAAATTAGCCGGGCGAGGTGGCGGGCGCCTGTAGTCCCAGCTACTCAAGAGGCTGAGGCAGGAGAATGGCGTGAACCCAGGAGGCGGAGGTTGCAGTGAGCCCAGAGGGCGCCACTGCTACTCCAGCCTGGCAACAGAGCAGGCTCCGTCTGAAAAGGAAGAAAGGAGAAGGAGAAGCGGCCGGGTGCGGTGGCTCACGCCTGTAATCCCAGCATAATCCCAGCTCTTTGGGAGGCAGAGGCGGGCAGATCACGAGATCAGGAGATCCAGAATCTCCTGGCCAACATGGTGAAACCCCGTCTCTATTAAAAATACAAAATATTTGCCGGGCATGGTGGTGCACACCTGTAGTCCCAGCTACTCGGGAGGCTGAGGCAGGGGAATTGCTTGAACCTGGGAAGCAGAGGTTGCAGTGAGCCAAGATTGCACCACTGCACTCCAGCCTGGCGACAGAGTAAGACTCCGTCAAAAAAAAAAAAAAAAAAAAAAGACAGAAAGAAAAGAAAGAAGACTGATGAAATTAAGATTGGGATTTCATGTAAGAATGGAGGGTGTTCAAAGACATATCGGGGTCTAGAGAGTCTAGAAGAAGTCTGTGTGTATCATTCTGGAGTACCTATTTTCCACGAGGGGATGAAATACTGGAGCTGTTGTAGAAGAAAAACTTCTGATTGTAATGCATTCTTAGCCCAAGACGGCTGTACAACAGGGAAACATATGTAGGCTAAAAAGGATGCTGGGGAAAATGTTGTTCCGTGTAGACATGACTGGCATCAGACTGAAGGTGAAGTTACCATTTCAGTATATGCTAAAAATTCACTTCCAGAACTTAGTCGAGTAGAAGTACATAGCACGTTGTTAAATGTGCACATTGGATTTGAAGGAGAGAAGGAATTTCATCAAAATGTGAAATTACGGGATGTGACTGATGTAAAGCGAATTTATGTAACTATGACTGCAACAAAGATTGAGATCACTATAAGAAAAGCTGAACCTATGCAATGGGCAAGCCTTGAACTGCCTGCAGTCAAAAAGCAGCAAAAACAAAAAGACAACACAACAGATTGGGCGGGACATGGGAGGAAGGCTATTACGTATTTCAGAAATCTTAATACTGTGTGAAGTGGTGGCTTGCTGCTGTCATCTTTTGTTTTGTTGTTGTGTTACTCAATCTGGCATTTCAGGGTTAACATTAGGTTCTTAAAAATGCCAAAGTCAGTTTATCTTTTTGAACCTCTCATCTTTCTTTTGTGTTATGTAAGATTGATTATTCATTTCTCCTTACTGGTAGGAACCATAGTTGTGTCCCGTACTTGAAGAAGCTAGAAAATAGCCCACAACCATAATTGCAGTATTTCTTCATATTTCTCTGTTAAGCAGAGAAATATTAAGGAACATGATTTTTACGTCTTTCTCTTATTCCATAATTAGTAAAGGAAGATGAAATGTCAATTTTTAATCAGTTTTTTCATGGATTTGTGTTTTTACATTATTTGAAAATATTTAAGAAAGAGGAAGTTCTGCAGTTTTTTCTATGTGGGATGATTACTTTTTTAAGGAGGATTAATTTTGAGGCAGTGTAGTTAGTAAAGGGGAATATATAAATTGTTTAACAGCCGGGCACGGTGGCTCAAGCCTGTAATCCCAGCACTTTGGGAGGCCAAGACAGGCGGATCACGAGGTCAGGAGATCGAGACCATCCTGGCTAACACGGTGAAACCCCGTCTCTACTAAAAAATACAAAAAACTAGCCGGGCGAGGTGGTGGGCGCCTGTAGTCCCAGCTACTCGGGAGGCTGAGGCAGGAGAATGGCGTAAACCCGGGAGGTGGAGCTTGCTGTGAGCTGAGATCCGGCCACTGCACTCCAGCCTGGGCGACAGAGCAAGACTCCGTCTCAAAAAATAAATAAATAAATAAATTGTTTAACAAATTAGAATTTGTTTACAATAATTGAATTTTTAAATTATGTCAAAACTTACATTACTTGCCAAGCAGTATGATGTAAGAGTATAGGAAACATAAATAAGAATACAGAGGTATCAATTTGGTTAAAATTCACCATTTTATAAGACTAAGCAATAATCTTAAAAATCTCTTTCCTGAATATTTAAATGTGTTTGTATGGTGTTATGACTAAATTGTTACTGATTTAGAGATTAAACCCTCTTAAAAACCTTTAATTAGTTACATATAGAAAGAAATTATAGGCCGGGCATGGTGGCTCATGCCTGTAATCCCAGCACTTTGTGAGGCCAAGGCGGGTGGATCACGAGGTCAGGAGTTCGAGACCATCCTGACCAACATGGTGAAACCCCATGTCTATTAAAAATACAAAATTTAGCCAGGCGTGGTGGCATGTGCATGTAGTCCCAGCTACTCGAGAGGCTGAGGCAGGGGAATTGTTTGAACCTGGGAGGAAGAGCTTGCACTGAGCCGGGATCGCGCCACTGCACTCCAGCCTGGGTGACAGATCGAGACTCCATCTTAAAAAAAAAAAAAAAAAGAGAAATTACATATATCTTGCCTCCTTGATGAAAAACTATATAAAATTATAGACTTAAAAGGTTTGTGGAAATACATTAGGATATCAGAAAACTAAATGCATGGACTTGCTTTATGACTATCTATGACATGTTAAATAAAATAGTTTAATTCTTTTTTTAAAAAAAAGGTAGTTCACTGTCTAGTCACTGGGGTCTTCCCTAGATCCCAAGAGAGCCCCATCCCCCTGGACTGAGGGACATCTGTCAAGATAAGGTCCCAGCCACATCTCTGCCCCCCATCCCCCACCTCAGCAAAACACGTAGAAAGGGCCAGGTTTCTGAGTCAGGTGGATTTTGTTGCTCCCATCTCCTCCATTTTGCAGATGTCTGAGCTTGGGCAATTACAGAACCATTATCCAGCCTCAGTGGCTTGTCTCTAAAATGGGAGTCAAAAAAGGCTTCTGAGGAATAAATTAGGTAATAAAAAATGTAGAGCAGCAGACAGTTCATTGCAGGTGTCTAAGAAACAATGGTTTCCTTACCCTTCTATCTGGGCTTAGAGCCTGAGAAACCTAGACTGGCTCAAAGGCAAGGCCAAGAAGGCAGCCAAAACCCAATGCCTAGGATAAGAAACCCCCTCAGCTCCTGCAAAAAACCATTCTTCACTACTTCATCAGCTACCCCTTACCTCTCTGAACACCTTCCATTAGAAGCAACAAACCAACCTGGTTTGCCAGGCACTGAGGAATGTTCTGGAAGTTGAGGCCTTCAGGGCTAAAACTGGACAAAATGGTCACCCAGTCCTTGTGTTGCCTCACAGTCTAGCTCCAGGACTTCATCAGTAGAGTTGATAGAATCTCTAGGGCCGTAACCCAGGAACGTGCTTTGTAACAAGCTCCCCAGATGATTCTTATAAACACCAATGTCTGCGAGCCACGGCTCCAACACTCTCAGGCTGTGGTTTCTCATTGGCATGTAGTACGAGCATTACTCTTCAGCCCATCAGGACGCCACCTGAGGCAGGGCACGCACGTGCTTGGAGATGAGACCTTGGAAAGACTGAAAAGAATTTTCTAAACACCAGGCTTCAGCCCTGAATCTGCAAAGCACACCCGAAGCACCTGGACACATGCCCTCTTCTCAGCTTTAGAGTATGTGCCCCTGTGCTGCTTCTCCACTTTCTGCCATTCATTCATTAAATATTTGTTGAGTACCTACTAGCTTGACCCAGTAGGAACTGATATCCTAATGATGCAAGATAAGCAATTAACACTTGTATAAAAGTGTAATAAATTTAGATCATAGTAAATATAATGAGAAAGAGACAAGCAGAATAATTTGGTGGGGAGAGACTATGTTCAAAGGCATCTCTAAGAAGGTGATATTTGACTGAGCCCTGATGGTTGAGAAGCTAGCCATCCTAAGATGCCGGGGAAACTGTTTCTGGGGAAGGAATGGCCATTGCAGAAGCCCCAAGGCAGAAACAAGAGCTAGGAAGACAAGAGCAGCTGGAGCATAGCAAGCTGGGACAGAGTGAGGGGAGCTGAAGCTGACGAGGTGGGCAGCAGCCAGTGCAGACACGTGGGGCCATCTGGACCACTGTAGGCCTTTGTATTTTATTCTGCATGCAGTGGAAAGCCATAGATGGAGTGGAAAGCCATTGGTGGCATTAAGCAAGGAAATGACAGAGTCTGACTTGTGTCATTAAAGGTTAATTTGGGCTTCCGTATGGAGAAAAGATTGAAGAGGGACAAGAAGTGGAAGTTGGAAGCCAGTTAAGAGGCTCCTGCAATCGTCTAAGTGGGACATAACAGAAACTGCAGATGGGGAGAAGGGCAAGGATTCAGGAAACAGATTAGAGGAAGACACAGGGCTTGCTGATGGATTAGATGTAGGAGGAGTTAGAAGGGTACAATCAAAGCTTTCTCCCAAGTTTTTCAGTTAGAATTGGGTGAATGGATGAAAGGACCATTTTGTGGAATGGGAAGGACTAGGGGAAGCGCATGTTTGGAAGAGGAAAAAAGCCAAAGTTGTGTTTTGAATATGTTAACTTTGAGTCCTCATAGTAGAAATGGCAGGTGTGCTGATGGAGGGGCCAGGCTTTGTACAAAAGCACAGGGAAGGACATGCTGACTTTATCCCTGGGCCAGTTTAACAGATTGAAAGATTACAATAATTTTTGGTTTAGCCTCTTCCTTCTAAAGAAAATTCTCATCAAGAAATTTGAAAATTACCACAAAAAATAAGAAGCAAGAAACTCAGTCGTATCACCAGAGAAAATCACTTCACTAGAGGAAGATATGAATGAAAGAAAGAAGAAAGGAAAGACCACAAAACAACCAGAAAACAAATAAGAAAATGGCAGAGGTAGGTCCTTATGAAGAATAACATTGAATGTAAATAAACTAAACTCTCCAGTCAAAAGACACAGACTGGCTGAATGGGTAAAAAAAACAAGACCCATTGATCTGTTGCCTACAAGAAACATACTTCACTTGTAAAGACATATGGAGACTGAAAATAAAGGGATGGAAAAAGGTATTTCATGCCAATGGAAACAAAAAAAGAGCAGGAGTCACTGTAGTTATATCAGACAAAATAGATTTCAAGACAAAAACTGTAAGAAGAGGCAAAGAAGGTCATTATATAATGAGAAAGGGGTCAATTCAGCAAAAGGATATAGCAATTTTAAACATATATGTACCCAACACTGGGGCACCCAGATATAGAAAAGAAATATTATTAGAGCTAAAGAGAGAGATAGGATCCAATACAATAATAGTTGGAGACTTCAACACACAACTTTTAGCATTAAACAGATCTTCCAAACAAAACCTCAACAAAGAAACATCAAACTTTATCTGTACTATAGACCTAATGGCTCTAATAGATATTTACACTACATTTCATCCAAGAGCCACAGAATACACATTATTTTCCTTGGCACATGAATCATTGTCAAGGATAGACTATATGCTAAGTCACAAAACAAGTCTTAAAACATTCAAAAAATTGAAATAACATCAAGCATCTTCTCTGACCACAATAGAATAAAACTAGAAATTAATAACAAGAGGAATTTTGGAAACTATACAAATACATGGAAATTAAACAATATGCTCCTGAATGACCAGTGGGTCAATGAAGAAATTAAAAAGAAAATTGAAAAATTTCTTGAAACAAATGATAATGTAAACACAGTATATCAAAACCTATGGGATACAGCAAAAGCAGTACTAGCAGGGAAGTTTATAGCTGTAAGTGCCCACATCAAAAAAGAGGAAAAAATTCAAATCAACAATCTAACAATGCATCTTAAAGAACTAGGAAAGCAAGAGTAAACAAACCAAAAATTATTACATAGAAAGAAATCATCAAGATTAGAGCAGAAATAAATTAAATTGAAATTTAAAAAATACAAAAGATCAATGAAACAGAAAGTTTGTTTTTTGAAAAGTTAAACAAAATTGACAAACCTTTAGCCAGACTAAGTATGAAAAAAAGAGAGACGATCCAAATAAATAAAATCAGAAATTAAAAAGAGACATTACTACTGTTTTTGTGATACCACAAAAACTCAAAGGGTCATTAGTGGCTACTATGAGCAACTATATGCCAATAAATTGGAAAATTTAGAAGAAATAGACAAATTCCTAGATGCGTACAACCTACCAAGATTGAACCAGGAAGAAATCAAAAACCTGAACAGACCAGTAACAACTAATGAGATTGAAGCCATAATAAAAAGTCTCCCAGAAAAGAAAAGCACAGGACTTGATGGCTTCACTGCTGAATTCTAACAAACATTTAAAAGACTACTACCAATCCTACCCAAACTATTCCAAAAAACAGAGGAGGAGGGAATACTTCCAAACTCATTCTGTGAGGCAAGAATTACCCTGATACCAAACCCAGACAAAGACATATCAAAAAGAGAAAACTACAGGGCAGTACCTCTGATGAATATTGATGCAAAAATCCTCGACAAAATACTAGCAAACCGAATTCAACAATATATTAGAAAGATAATTCTTCGCAACTAGTGGGATTTATCCCTGGGAAGCAAGGATGGTTCAACATAAAACATCAATCAATGTGATACATCATATCAACAGAAGGAAAGATAAAAACCATATGATTATTTCAACTGATGCTGAAAAAGCATTGGATAAAATTCAACATCCCTTCATAATAAAAACCCTCAAAAAAACTGGGGATAGGCCGGGCGTGGTGGCTCACGCCTGTAATCCCAGCACTTTCGGAGGCCGAGATGGGCGGATCACGAGGTCAAGAGATTGAGACCATCCTGGCTAACACAGTGAAACCCCGTCTCTACTAAAAATATAAAAACAATTAGCCGGGTGTGGTGGCGGGCCCCTGTGGTCCCAGCTACTCAGGAGGCTGAGGCAGGAGGATGGCGTGAACCTGGGTGGCACAGCTTGCAGTGAGCCAAGATCAAGCCACTGCACTCCAACCTGGGGGACAGAGCGAGACTCTGTCTCAAAAAAAAAAACAACAACAAAAAAAACTGGGGATAGAATGAACACACCTCAACATAATAAAAGCCATGTATGATAGACACACGGCTAGTACCATACTGAATGTGGGAAAACTGAAAGTCTTTTCTCTAAGATCTGGAACATGGCAAGGATGCCCACTGTCACCACTGTTATTCAACATATTACTGGAGGTCCTAGCTAGATAAATCAGGCAAGAGAAAGAAATAAAGGGCATCCAAAATGGAAAGGAAGAAGTCAAATTATCCTTTTTTACAGATGATATGATCTTAGATTTGGGAAAACCTAAAGATTCCACAAGAAAACTATTAGAACTGATAAAAAAAAAATTCAGTACAGTTGCAGAATACAAAATCAACATACAAAATTCAGTAGCATTTCTGTATGTCAACAGAGAACAATGTGAAAAAGAAACTGTTAAAGTAATCCCATTTACAATAGCCACACATAAAATTAAATACCTAGGAATTAACCAAAGGAATGAAAGATCTCTATAATGAAACTATAAAACACTAATGAAAGAAATTGAAGAGGACACCAGAAATGGAAAAATATTCCATGTTCACGGATTGGAAGGATTAATATTGTTAAATGTCCATACTACCCAAAGCAATCTCCCAGCCAATGCAAGACTCTCTTCTCCCAGCTTCTGCTCCATCACTTTTTTCTTGGTAGAGATGGGGTCTCACTATGTTGCCCAGGCTGGTCTTGAGCTGGTCTTGAGCTCCTGGGCTGAAGCAATCCTCCAACTTCAGCCTCCCAAAGTGCTGGTACCACAGGCATGAGCCTCAATCACTCAGCCTCAATCACTTTTAAATCTGGGAAATGCACTCCATCGGTCAACCCATCCTATTTCTCAACAGTGCTAATTACTTTAAAAATAAGTTTGCCTCCTTGTGGTCATCACCCACGGGCTCTAGTTCTAAGCTCATACTCTTTTCTCTTTTTTTTTTTTTTTTTTTTGAGACTGAGTCTCACTCTGTTGCCCAGGCTGTAGTGCAATGGCATGATCTCAGCTCACTGCAACCTCCACCTCCCAGGTTCAAGCGATTCTCCTGCCTCAGCCTCCTGAGTAGCTGGGATTACAGGTGCGCACCACCACACCCGGCTAATTTTTGTATTTTTAGTAGAGACGGGGTTTCACCGTGTTGGCCAGGCTGGTCTCAAACTCCTGACCTCCTGATCCACCTGCTTTGGCCTCCCAAAGTGCTGGTACCACAGGCATGAGCCACCGCGCCTGGCCTCATGTTCTTTTCTCTAGAGCAACACTGTCTGTGACTATTTCTTCTTTCACAAATATTTGAAAGCAGCTCAGAAATCCATCCTCAGTCCTCTCTTTTCCAGGATCCATGTTTCTTGGAGTTTCAACCGCAGTCACCATGGATGACCTATTGTTAGAAGAAACGGAGGGGCATCTAGTCCCCTAGATCACTAAGGTCAGAAGTTGTCGTGCCAAAGATTTACTGGGGAAAGACCGAGAACCAAAATAAGGAAGCAAAGCTCCTTACCCCACCAGGCTTTCCCAGAGCTTAGACTCTACCCCAACTGCCTGCCTGTACCCCCTGGGGGGGACTCAACCAGCAGGGAGAATCCAGGCAATTAAAGGTAATTCAGTTTTACAGTTCAAGTTAAAAAGAAGAAGAAAATAGATAAGATAAAAATAAATGTAAAGAAAAAAAGAAGATTAAAAGGAAATGAGTGAAAAGACCTTAGTCTTAGACAGAGGAATAGGCAGAATGAAACTTTCAAAGGGAAAGAATATACTCATTAACAAAAGAGTTTTTATCAGCACCATAGGAAAGGTAAAACTAAAATCTCAAAAAAATAAAAATGAAAAAATTGTAAAAAGAGGTTTTTGGTTTTTGTTTGTTTGTTTGTTTTGAGAGCCTCACTCTGTCACCCAGGCTGGAGTGCAGTGGTGCACCTCCCAAGTGGCTAGGATTACAGGCACCCACCCACCAGCTAATTTTTTTGTATTTTTAGTAGAGATGGGGTTTCACCATGTTGGCCAGGCTGGTCTCAAACGCCTGACCTCAAGTGATCCACCCCCCTCGGCCTCCCAAGGTGGCATGAGCCACCATGCCCGGCCAAAAGCTAATTCTTTGAGAAGATAAATGAAAGTAAAAAACCCCTAACCAAACTGATTTTTTTAAAAAGAGAGAGCGAGAGAGAAAAGACGCAAATTACCTATATTAGGAATTAGAGAAGGGACATCACTACAGATCTTACAGATAATTTAGAAAGATAAGGAGAGGGACTATTGTGAAAATTTTATGCCAATAAATGTAAGAAATCAAATGAAATAGACTTTTTGAAAGACACAAAGTACTTAAGTATACTCAAGAATTAATAGATAACCTCAATAGCTTTACACATATTAAACTCTTAAACTTATAGGATTTTCAAAACAAAAAACCTTCTCACAAGGAAAACTGTAGGCCCACAGAACTTCACCATGAATTCACAAAATATTTAATAAAGAAATAGGGCCAGGCCTTGTGGCTCACACTTGTAATCCCAGCACTTTGGGAGGCCAAGGAGGGAGGATCATTTGAGCCCAGGAGTTTAAGAACAGCCTGGGCAACATGGCAAAACCCTGCCTCTGCAAAAATTACAAAAAATAACCAGGCATGGTGGCATGTGCCTGTAGTCCCAGCTACTTGGAAGGCTGACATGGGAGGATCACTTGAGCCCAGGAGGTTGAGGCTGCAGTGAGCCATAATTGCACCACTGCACTACAGCCTGGACAACAGAGTGAGACCCTGTCTAAAAAAAAAAAAAAAAAAAAAACTACAAAACATTGCTTAAAGAAATTGAAGGCCTAAATAAATTGAGAGGTATGCTGTGTTTATGGAATCAGAAGACACACTTTTAAGAAGGTAATTCTGAAATCGTTGAATGTATTGATCAATACATTGAACACATACATTTACATTTTTTGAGACCTGTCTTAAAAAAAAAAAAAAACTATGAAACATTGCTTAAAGAAATGGAAGGCCTAAATAAATGGAGAGATATACTGTGTTTATGGAATCAGAAGACTTTTTTTTTTTTTTGGAGACAGAGTCTCACTCTATCCCCCAGGCTGGAGTGCAGTGGTGTGATTTCAGCTCATTGCAACCTCTGCTGCCTCCTAGGTTCAAGCAATTCTCATGCTTCAGCCTCCCAAGTAGCTGGGATTACAAGCATCCGCCACCACACCCAGCTAATTTTTGTATTTTTAGTAGAGACGGGGTTTCACCATGTTGGCCAGGCTGGTCTCGAACTCCTGACCTCAGGTGATCTGCAGAAGACATATTTTGAAGAAGGTAATTCTCCTCAAATTGTTGAATGTATTGATCAATACATTTAACAGAATTTCTATCAAAATCCAAGCAGATTTTTTCATAGAAATTGGTAAACTGAATCTAAAATTTATATGAAAATGTAAAGGACCTGTAATGGCCAAAACCATTTTGAAAGAGAAGAACAAAACTGGAGAATTTATAGGCCAGGCACGGTGGCTCACGCCTGTAATCCCAGCACTTTGGGAGGCTGAGGCGGGAGGATCATGAGGTCAGGAGATCGAGACCATCCTGGCTAACACGGTGAAACCCAGTCTCTATTAAAATACAAAAAATTAGCCGGTTGTGGTGGTGGGCGCCTGTAGTCCCAGCTACTTGGGAGGTTGAGGCAGGAGAATGATGTGAACCCAGGAGGCGGAGCTTGCAGTGAGCCAAGATTGCACCACTGCACTCCAGCATGGGTGACAGAGCAAGGCTCTGTCTCAAAAAAAAAAAAAAAAAAAAAAAAAATTGGAGAATTTATAATACCTAGTTTCCAAACTTACTCTAAATGTACAGTAATCAGCACAGTGTAGTGTTGGCATGACACTATACTGACAGATCAATAGAATAGAATGAAAGTATAGCAACAGAGCAACACATTTATGGACAGCTTATTTTTGATAAGATGCCAAGGCAATTCAATCAGGAAAGAATAAGCTTTTCAACAAATTGTGCCATAATTTAGATACCCACATATCCCACCCCCTCTCAAAATAAGACCCTTACCTCACACCATACACAAAAATTAAGTCAACTCAAAATGGAGCATAAACCTAAATGTAAGAACTAAGTCATGGACTAAAATCTTGGTGACCTTGAGTTAGACAAAGGTTACTTAGATATAGCACCAAAAGTACAATCAATAATGGGTAAAGAAATCAATGAATTGAACTTCATCAAAATGTTAAGATTTTGCTCTTTAATAGACATTAAAAAATGAAAACCCAAGCCAGAAACTGGAAGAAATTGCAAATTATATATCCACAGGCCAAGCACAGTGGCTCACACCTGAAATCCCAGCACTTTGGGAGGCCGAGGTGGATGGATCACCTGAGGTCAGGAGTTGAAGACCAGTCTGGCCAACATGGTGAACCTTGTCTCTACTAAAAATACAAAAATTAGCTGGGCATGATGGTGTGCACCTGTAGTCTCAGCTACTCAGGGGGCTGAGGCAGGAGAATCAGCTGAACCTGGGAGGCGGAGATTGCAGTGAGCTGAGATTGCACCACTGCACTCCAGCCTGGGTGACAGAGCAAGACTCTGTCTCAAAAAATATACATATTATATATCCAACAAGGGAACTATATCTAGATTATACAGAAAAGCTCTACAACCCAATAATGAAAAGAGAAGCAACTCAATAAAAAGCAGACAGAAGCCCAGAGTGGTGGCTCGCACCTATGGTCCCAGCTACTGGGGAGGCTGCGACAAGAGGATTGCTTGAATCCAGGAGTTTGAGGCTGTGATATCACGCCACCGCACTCTAGGCTGGGGGACAGAACAAGACCCCATCTCAAAAACAAAACAAAACAAAAACAAAAAAATACTTCACCAAAGAGGATATATTAATGTCTAATAAGCATATGAAAAGCTATTCAACATTATTAATGCAGTTCATTGTACATAAACTATAACTCAAAAAAGCTTTAAAATGTAAAACTTATTGGTTATCTTCAGAAATTATTAGGGAATCAAAAAGAGAAAGAATCAAGCAATTATCTAGTCTTTCTTATGTGAATTGTGCTTCCATAGTCATAAATGCAGAAGGAATAATAGAAAAGCGCCATTGGGGAATCCTCAATAAAAATAATAGGTTTAGACCAAGATAATCAATGGCTGCTAAAACATTAGGTTAGAGGCTGGTGAAGGATTTTTTAATGGATGGATTCAGCCGACCATGCTGATGAAGGATTAGAGGCTGATGAAGGATTTTATAATGGATGGATTTGGCTGACCATGCTGAAATCATCAATCAAAAGTAATATTTCTAAATGTGGGACAACCAGACATTATGTACTTTCTTTTGTAATGCAATAGCACACAGTACCACCTAGAATATATTTTAGGGGGAAAATAATCTGAATACTGTAAAGCTTCTAGATATAATTGCCTTGAGGGATTGAAGAACATGGGGCTGAAGAAAACCTTGAGCACATAATTAGCCAAAATCTGTGGGAAATTCTAAAGGTCAACAAAGAAATGTCATAAAAGGGGGTGGAAAGAGAGGGAGTTGGAATAGATTAAAAGAGACTTAAAGGATACACCAATCAAATGCCAAGTACGCCCCATGTTTGGATCTTGATTCAAACAAACCAACTGTAAAAATATTTTTCAGAGATATGGGTAGCAATTTGAATGCAGATGATATATGAGATGAAGCTAAGTAATTATTATTACTCTTGTTGGGTGTAATAATGATACTGTGGTTATGCTTTTTTAAAAAAGTGATTAGCTGTTGGGTATATATGCTGAAGTCTTGACAGGTTAAATTAAACCATATCTAGGATTTCCTTCAAAATATTCCAGGGGTAAGGGGTGAATGTTGTGGGAAGGATATAGATGAAACAATGTTGACAATTCTTTAAAGTGGAAACATGGGGGTTAACTATACTGTTCTCTCTACTTTTGTGTATGTTTGAAATTTTCCATAATAAAGAATTGGGCTTTGGTTTTGTTTTGTTGAATTTAAAAGAGCTTGTTTCTACAGATCACAGCCCTCTGGCTGTGTTCTGACCTACTGAGAGTTCAACAGGACCCCCTCCCTTTACCCATATGGAGGCCACACACTCAATATCTGTAGGGTACAAATGACTGAAATGAGTCTGGGATAAAGAAAACAGCAAAGCAAGCCAGTGAATCATGGCAGCTGGCACCTACCTCTGTGTTGGAGACTAATGGAGAGTGACAGGGACCGTGGCAAACCAAAAGCCACATACACATCCAAGTTGGGCAGTCAGTCTTGCTATGTAGGAATAAAGGCCCCAGATGGCTGGGCTTCTGACTGTAGCGTGTGGTTTGTTCATCTCATTACAGAAAGGTTCCCCCTTTTCTCCCAGGCTGGAATACAGTGGTGTGATCTCGGCTCACTGCAACCTCCGCCTCCCAGGTTCAAGAGATTCTCCTGCTTCAGCTCCCCCCAGTAGCTGGGACTACAGGCACGGCTAATTTTTGTATTTTTAGTAGAGATGGGGTTTCGCCATGTTGGCCAGGCTGGTCTTGAACTCCTGACCTCAGGTGATCCACCCACCTCCATCTCCCAAAGTGCTGGGATTACAGGCGTGAGGCACCACACCCAGCCCTGACTTTTCATTAGAAACTGAAAATCTCAGCATTTCTGTGAAATCTCCGAATATGTAGGCAAATGATTTTTTTTTTTAATGTCAGTACTTTGCAAGTTAGTGCTGGAAGGCCAAACAAAATCTGTCTGCAGGCTAGATTTGTTCCACAGATGGCTGTTTTGTGATCCCTGACACTACACCATGTAATGCATTATATAGTAATGCATTAATAATCGGTTGACATTCTTAGCAGTTGGGTCACACTGCTGGCACGACCAAGGTTGCACACATCCGAGATCCCCAGATCTTTTACATGCAAACAGCTGTCAAGCCAGGCATCCTCACACATGGCACTTTGAACTGAACATAGACTTACAATTATCTCTATGAAAACTGCATCTTGTCATTTGTCAGAAACATTTGTCTCTGGATTGGCTCCACTCTTCTTCCAAATTCTACTGAATGTGCACTCCTTTCAGGCTGTGTCACCCCTAGCTCTGATGAGCTCGTCTTCATCCAAGCATTCTACAAAGCCAAGGTCAGCCTGGGTTACATCAGGTTTCTCTCCTGCTGGGGCCTGGGGCTGTTCAGTTGTCACTTCAAGCTTCCTTCCCAGTTTGGTCACTTCGTACTTACCCACTTCCTTCTTGAAGCCACTACACAGTATAGTCAGGCCTAAGCCAGTGATCTGATGCTAATAAAAATATCATAATACTTTGTGGTTTTTAAAGCATTTTCCTATATTCTGACTTGATTTTTTTTTTTTTTTAATTGAGACAGAATCACTCAGGCTGGAGTGCAGTGGTGTAATCTCAGCTCACTGCAGCCTCTACCTCTTGGGCTCAGGTGAGCCTCCCACTTCAGCCTCCCAAGTAGCTGAGACTACAGGTGTGCCTCACCACACTGGGTTAATTTATGTATTTTTTGTAGAGACAGGATTCCCCATGTTACCCAGGCTGGTCTTGAACTCCTGGGCTCAAGCAATCCTTCTGCCTCAGCCTTCCAAAGTGTTGGAATTACGGTGTGAGCCACCATGCCCTGCTGACTTGATTTTTATCACCCACCACAACCTTAAAAAATTCTATCAACATCATTTTAAGACATTGGACCACAAATAGGTTCACAGTATGTTTGTTGTTTATGGCCTAATCAATTTCTTAGCTGAAGATTTCTAAATTAAGGAAAGAACAACTAGTTTAGCTTCCTTCCAACTCTACCATCTTAACAGAGAAACAGTTGCCAAAGCCACTGCCATTCCAGCAGTAACCAGCAGGGACAGAAACAATATTGAAGAATGTTCTAACCATAACAGTTGTTGGAAAATGGAATAGGTTGCCTTGAGAGGAACTGAAATTCTGATGCTTGTAGTTTTCAAATAGGAGCTGGGGTTTTGTGGAAGGAATTTCTCTGTGATAGGAGGTTGACAGAATGATCTCTCATTCATTTATTGTTGTCTGTTTGGGATCTTGCTTTGAGCTGAGCTCTGAGAAGTACCTAAGAGACTCCTGGTGGTCAGTGAGTTACCTGTGAAGGTTAGAAACCTGCACTTACCGAGTCTGATCACTCTTCTGCTTTGTGCATTTTAAAATTAATCACCTCTTACAAAGCAGTTTTTGGCAAATTTCCTTTTGAAAATGCCAACCCTTTCTCCATTATTAAAAAATGGAAAGAATCGATACGATGGACTATTAGTCACAAAAAGACATGAAGCAGTGATATATGGTACAATATGGATGAATCTTGAAAATATTATAAAGTGAAAAAGCCAATTACAAAAGACCACATGCTGTATAATTCCATTCGTAGGAAAGTCCAGACTAGGGAAATCTACAGAGACAAAAGGTGGCTTTGTGATTGCTTAGGGCTGGTAGGGGAACAGGATGGAAGATGGGAGGGTGAGAACTAGTCTTGAGGTGATGAAAATGTTTGAAAATTGACTGTGGTGATGATTGTACTTACCTGTGAACATACTAAAATCCATTGAACTGTACACTCTAAAATGGACGAGTTGTATGGTACAGGAATTATATCCCATTAAAGCTATTGGGTTGTTTTGTTTTTGTTTTTGTTTTTTAAGAAAGTAAGCAATTTGTTGTTGTTGTTGTTGTTGTTGTTTTTGATACGGAGTCTCGCTCTGTCGCCCAGACTGGAGTGCAGTGGCACGATCTCGGCTCACAGAAACCTCCGCCTCCCGGGTTCAAGCAATTCTCCTGCCTGAGCCTCCCAAGTAGCTGGGATTACAGGCACACGCCGCCACGCCTGGCTAATTTTTTGTATTTTTAGTAGAGGCGGGATTTCACAGTGTTAGCCAGGATGGTCTCCTGACCTCGTGATCCGCCTACCTTGGCCTCCCAGAGTGCTGGGATTACAGGCGTGAGCCACTGCGCGAGGCCGCAAGGGTTTTTTTGTTGTTTTTGTTTTTAGACAGGTCTGGCCCAGGCTGGAGTGCAGTGGTGCCATCTCAGCTCACCACAACCTCCGTCTCTCGAATTCAAGAGATCCTCCCACCTCAGCCTCCCGAGTAGCTGGGATTACAGGTACGTGCCACCATACCCGGCTAATTCTTCTATTTTTAGTAGATACGGGGTTTCACCCTGATGGCCAGGCTGGTCTTAAACTCCTGGGTCATAACAACAACAACAAAAATTCCGCCCACCTTGGCCTCCCAAAGAGCCAGGATTACAGGCGTGAGCCACCGCACCTATATTATTATTATTATTATTATTATTATTATTATTATTAAATGGATAGAGATTTTATTTGTTTCCAAGCCTGGGCTGCATTTCTACAGGGCACCCACCCCATGCCTCTGAGGATGTCTGTGAGCCAGAGGCGACCTCCCCGGGGTTGGAGAGGAACCCGGCGCCAGGACGAGGGGAAGTGGGCGGCCCTTCCCACATTCCAGTTGGCACAAGGTTCCTGTTCTGCATCTGGGGGCTGGGTGGGTGAGAGCAACCGAAGCCTGGGCTAGCGGAGGAGATAGACGAGAGCTCCGCCCTCCATCCACTTCTCTGAACGTTTTAGGTCTTGCTTTTTACCACTCGCGGGGTAATATTTGCATCCAAAATCTAGCAACGATCCCGTCCATGAAAACAGCTGAAAATCTCCCCTTTGAAAGAACACGTCCGGGAGTCTTTCCAACCCTTAAGCTTGTGCCCGCTTTGCCCACCCCCCTGGGGATGTGGAGCAGGGCGCATCCGCCCACAACTTGGCCTGATTTCCCGGCCCCCGGGAGGACTTCTGAACCAGGATCTGTGACGTGCCACTAGGAGAAGGGGCACAGGATGGGTAGGGAAACTCTCCGAGCACATTCCCCAAACTGCAAATCTGCCCAGGGACGGCCGGGCGCCTGGGTTGAGAAGGGCCCGCAGTCTATTGGTCTCTGCAGACAGAAGCGAGGGGGAAGAACTCATCACGAGTTACAAGGGCGGAAAACAGTCGCCCCAGATCTCTCCACAGCTCCCCGGACGCCCCGCGCTGGGCCTCGGGCCCTAACGCCTGGGAGTGGTCGGCGGTGCTTGGGCCCCGCCAGGGGGCGAGAGGCAGGGGCCCGGCCCTGGGCCTCATCTCGGCACCGGGAGCTCCGGCTCGCACTGTAGAGTGAAGTGCCCAGAATATTCGATCCCCACGGCCAGCTAGGGACCCCGCCACAATGGAGCGCCTCGCCACCTCCATCCGCCCTCCTGTGGTCCGGGACTAGGTGCAGTTGCAGGACCCGCCTAAGAAGTGCACTAGAAGGACGCAGTCGGTGGATGTCCGGGTTCGAGCGGCTGGATGTCGCGCGTTGGCAACAAGTAGCTCGGAAAACGGGCATTGAGAGTCCACTGCGAGCTGCTTTCTGCTTGCGGCCAATGGAGACGTGCGACACAGCAATTAGAGACAAGAAGGGAGAAGTCTAAAGAAAGACTAACTCCTTCCTTCTGGCAAGGAGATACACAAAAGGGGTTGCAGACATCCAAAAGGGTCGTGCTCCAGGTGAGGCTCGAACTCACAACCTCGGCATTGCTCTGCATGTACTGCTGTATAAGTACCGCGCGCTAACCGATTGCGCCACTGGAGCTCCGCTGAGCGGGCCTCGCGATGGCTCTATCAGGGCGCACCGGCGCCCGCGGCGGGCCTCGGCGGAGCATGCGCGTTCGCGGCGCGAGCCCAGGCCCGAGCCTTCTGCGACTTCGCGCCGATCTCCCGGCTATCCCCCGGCGGAGCAAGCAGGGGAAGCCTGCGAGTGTTGCCCTCGGGAGAGGAGCCGCCTAGCCTGGCCGTGACGGGAGGGCCACGGGGGCCCTGCAAAGAGCGCAGCGCGCAGCCCCGGGCCTCGCCGTAGGAGGAGCGGCCCCAGCGCCTGCGGCCGGAAAACCCCCTCTATGGGCTTCGCGTCCCGGAGCCGGCCCGCGAGGGGCAGGGCCCAGGACCGGGGAGCGGCAGGCGGTCCTCGCCGCGGTGGTGACGCGGGCCGGGGGTGGGGCTGGGGATGGGGATGAGCCGGGCGGCCTTGCTCCCGCGCCCCGGGGAGGCCCGACCCGACTCCCCGCGGGGCCCCCGGAAGGAGCGCGTCCGGAGCTCCCCAGTGGCGGCTGTCAGGGGGCGCCCCGGCTGGGCGAGGCCAGGGGCCGGGGACGGCGCGCGGCTGTGGCTTGGCGCCTGGTCTGACTCGCCAGGTTCCCGCGGCCCTTGGGCCCTCCAGGCAGGAGGCGGGGACCCGAAACCTGGCCAGGCCACCCCAAGCGGAGGACGCGGACATAGCTCGGGCTTTGGAGAAGTTGCAGCCCAAACCCTGCGTGTTTTGTTGGGCCACAAAATGATGTTAAAACTAATTTCCAGTATTTAAAGTGAGGAGATCTCATACAAATATCTAGATATCCATTTAAAAACAAAATCGAACCATTTCACCCAAGGCTGAGTTGTGACTGTTCTGGGCCGTAGGCACTTTTGTCTTCGTAGGCTCCTGTCCTCCATTTTTTTTTTTTTTTTTTTTTTTTTTTTTTTTATCTTTAAATTTTTGGG